>NW_025203837.1:0-1790 GCF_004010195.1 Chiloscyllium plagiosum
TGGGAGGTATGTCGGGCCGTGATGGTTACTGAACATTGGGATGTATGTCGGAGCGTAGTGGTTACTGTGCAGTGGGTGGTATGTCGTGCTGTGATGGTTACCGCACAGTGGGAGGTATGTCGTGCTGTGATGGTTACTGTACAGTGGGAGGTATGTCTGGCTGTGATGGTTACTGTACAGTGGGAGATATTTTGGTCCGTGATAGTTACTGCACAGTAGAAGGTATGTCTGGCCGTGACGGTTACTGTACAGTGGGAGATATGTCGGGCCGTGATGTTTACTGTATCGTGGGAGGTATGTCGGGCCGTGAGGTTTACTGTACAGTGGGAGATATTTTGGTCCGTGATAGTTACTGCACAGTAGAAGGTATGTCTGGCCGTGACGGTTACTGTACAGTGGGAGATATGTCGGGCCGTGATGTTTACTGTATCGTGGGAGGTATGTCGGGCCGTGAGGTTTACTGTACAGTGGGAGGTATGTCGGGCCGTGATGGTTATTGTACAGTGGAGGGTATGTCGGGCGTTGGTGGTTACTGTACAGTGGGAGGTATGTCGGGATGTGATCGTTACTGTACAGTTGGAGGTGTGTTGTGCTGTGATGGTTACTGTACAGTGGGGATATGTTTTTCCGAGATCGTTACTGTACAGTAGGATGTATGTCTGGCCGCGATGGTTACTGTACTTTGGGAGGTATGTCGGCCGTGGTGATTACTGTACAGTGGGAGGTATGTCGGGAAGTGATCGTTACTGTACAGTGGGAGGTGTGTTGGACCGTGGTGGGTACTGTACAGTGGGAGGTATATCGGTCAGTGATGGATACTGTACAGTGGGTGGTATGTCGTGCTGTGTTGTTTACTGTACAGCCGGAGGTATGTCGGGTTGTGATGTTTACTGTACTGTGTGAGGTATGTCGGGCCGTGATGGTTACTGTGCAGAGGGATGTATATTTGGCTGTAATGGTTACTGTACAGTGGGAGGTATGTCGGGCCGTGATGGTTACTGTACAGTGGGAGGTATGTCGGGCCTTGACCGTGACTATACAGTGGGAAGTATGTCGGGCCGGGATGGTTACCGCACAGTGGGAGGAATGTCGAGTCGTGATGTTTATTGAACAGTGGGAGGTAATTCGGGCCTTGATGGTTACTGTACGGTGGGATGTCTGTCGGGCCATGACGGATACTGTACATGTGCGGTTCAGTAGGAGGTATGTCTTGCCGTGATGGTTACTGTACAGTGGGAGGCATGTTGAGCCGTAATGGTTAATGTACAGTGGAATGCATGTCGGGCCGTGGTGGTTACTGTACAGTGGGAGGTACGTCGGAATGTGATCTTTACTGTACAGTGGAAGGTGTATTGGGCCGTGATTGTTACTGTACAGTGGGAGGTATGTCGGGCCGTGATGGTAACTGAACATTGGGATGTATGTCGGGGCGTAGTGGTTACTGTGCAGTGGGTGGTATGTCGTGCTGTGATGGTTAACGCACAGTGGGAGGTATGTCGTGCTGTGATGGTTACTGTACAGTGGGAGGTATGTCTGGCTGTGATGGTTACTGTACAGTGGGAGATATTTTGGTCCGTGATAGTTACTGCACAGTAGAAGGTATGTCTGGCCGTGACGGTTACTGTACAGTGGGAGATATGTCGGGCCGTGATGTTTACTGTATCGTGGGAGGTATGTCGGGCCGTGAGGTTTACTGTACAGTGGGAGGTATGTCAGGCTGTGACGGTTACTGCACAGTGGGAGGTATGTCGGGCCGTGATGGTTACTGTGCAGAGGGATGTATGTCTGGC
>NW_025203837.1:2235-8960 GCF_004010195.1 Chiloscyllium plagiosum
TGGTTACTGTACAGTGGGAGGTATGTCGGGCCTTGACCGTTACTATACAGTGGGAAGTATGTCGGGCCGTAATGGTTACCGCACAGTGGGAGGTATGTCGAGTCGTGATGTTTATTGAACAGTGGGAGGTAATTCGGGCCGTGATGGTTACTGTACGGTGGGAGGTATGTCGAGCCGTAATGATTAATGTACAGTGGAAGGCATGTCGGGCCGTGGTGGTTACTGTACAGTGGGAGGTATGTCGGAATGTGATCTTTACTGTACAGTGTGAGGTGTGTTGGGCCGTGAAGGTTACTGTACAGTGGGAGGTTTATCGGTCAGTAATGGAGACTGGACAGAGGGTGGTATGTCGTGCTGTGATGGTTACTGTACAGCGGGAGGTATGTCTGGCTGTGATGGTTACTGTACAGTGGGAGGTAAGTCGGGCCGTGGTGGTCACAGTACAGTGGGCGGTATGTCGGGCCGTAATGGTTACTGTAGAGTGCGAGGTATGTCAGGCTGTGACGGTTACTGTACAGTGGTAGGTACGTTGGTCCATGATGGTTCCTGAAAAGTGGGAGATATGTTGGTCCGTGATGGTTACTGTACAGTGGGAGGTATGTCTAGCAGTGATGGCTACTGTACAGTGGGAGGTATGTCGGGCCGAGGTGGTCACTGTACAGTGGCAGGAATGTCGGGCCGTGGTGGTTACTGTACAGTGGGAGGTAAGTCGGTCAGTGATGGTTACAGTACAGTGGGAGGTATGTCATGCTGTGATGATTACTGTACAGTGGAAGGTATGTCAGTCCGTGATGTTTACTGTACAGTGGATGGTATGTCGGGCAGTGCTGGTTACTGTGCAGTGGAAGGTATGTTGCGCCGTGATGGTTACCGTACAGTGGGAGCTATGTCATGCCGTGACATTTACTGTACAGTGGGAGGTAGGTCGGGCTGCGATGGTTACTGTACATTGGGAGGTATGTCGGACCGTGGTGGTTACTGTGCAGTGGGAGTTATGTCGGAATGTGATCGTTACTGTACAGTGTGAGGTGTGTTGTGCCGTGATGGTTACTGCACAGTGAGAGGTATATCGGTCAGTGATGGATACTGTACAGTGGGTGATATGTCGGGCCGTGGTGGTCACTGTACAGTGGGCTGTATGTCTGGCTGTGAGGGGTACTGTACAGGGGGAGGTATGTCAGCCTGTGACAGTTACTGCACAGTGGGAGGTATGTCGGGCCGTGATGGTTACTGTACAGTGGGAGATATGTCGAGCCGTAATGGTTACTGTACAGTGGGAGGGACGTCGGGCCGTGGTGGCCACTGTACAGTGGGAGGTATGTTGGGCCGTAATGGTTACTGTACAGTGGGAGGTATGTCAGGCTGTGACAGTTACTGCACAGTGGGAGGTATGTCGGGCCGTGATGGTTACTGTACAGTGGGAGGTATGTCTAGCAGTGATGGCTACTGTACAGTGGGAGGTATGTCGGGCCGTAATGGTTACTGTGCAGTGGTAGGTATGTCGGGCCGTGGTGGTGACTGTACAATGGGAGGTATGTCGGGCCGTGGCGGTTAATGTACAGTGGGAGGTAATTCGGTCAGTGATGGTTACAGTACAGTGGGAGGTATGTCATGCTGTGATGATTACTGTACAGTGGAAGGTATGTCAGTCCGTGATGTTTACTGTACAGTGGGTGGTATGTCGGGCCCTGATGGTTACTGTGCAGTGGGAGGTATGTTGCGCCGTGATGGTTACCGTACAGTGGTAGCTATGTTATGCCGTGACATTTACTGTACAGTGGGAGGTATGTCGGGCAGCGATGGTTACTGTACATTGGGAGGTATGTCGGGCCGTGGTGGTTACTGTGCAGTGGAAGTTATGTCGGGATGTGATGGTTACTGTACAGTGAGAGGTATATCGGTCAGTGATGGATACTGTACAGTGGGTTGTATGTCGGGCCGTGGTGGTCACTGTACAGTGGGCTGTATGTCTGGCTGTGATGGTTACTGTACAGTGGGAGGTAAGTCGGGCCGTGATGGTTACTGTACATTAGGAGGTATGTCGGCCGAAATGGTTACTGTACAGTGGGAGGTATGTCAGCCTGGGGCTGTATGTCTGGCTGTGATGGTTACTGTACAGTGGGAGGTAAGTCGGGCAGTGATGGTTACTGTACATTAGGAGGTATGTCGGCCGTAATGGTTACTGTACAGTGGGAGGTATGTCAGCCTGTGACAGTAACTGCACAGTGGGAGGGACGTCGGGCCGTGATGGTTACTGTACAGTGGGAGATTTGTCGGGCCGTGATGTTTACTGTATCGTGGGAGGTATGTCGGGCCGTGAGGTTTACTGTACAGTTGGAGGTATGTCAGGCCGTGATGGTTACTGTACAGTGGGAGGTATGTCGGGCCGTGATGGTTATTGTACAGTGGGGCGCATGTCGGGCCTTCGTGGTTACTGTACAGTGGGAGGTATGTCGGGATGTGATCGTTACTGTACAGTTGGAGGTGTGTTGTGCTGTGATGGTTACTGTACAGTGGGGATATGTCGGGACGTGATGGTTACTGTACTTTGGGAGGTATGTCGGGCCGTGGTGGTTACTGTACAGTGGGAGGTATGTCGGGATGTGATCGTTACTGTACAGTGGGAGGTGTTTTGGGTCGTGGTGGGTACTGTACAGTGGGAGGTATATCGGTCAGTGAAGGATACTGTACAGTGGGTGGTATGTCGTTCTGTGATGGTTACTGTACAGGCGGAGGTATGTCGGTTTGTGATGTTTACTGTACTGTGTGAGGTATGTCGGGCCGTGATGATTACTGTGCAGAGGGATGTATGTCTGGCTGTAATGGTTACTGTACAGTAGGAGGTATGTCGGGCCGTGATGGTTACTGCACAGTGGGAGGTATGTCGGTCCATAATGGTTACTGTACAGAGGGCGATATGTCGGGCCGTGATGGTTACTATACAGTGGGATGTATGTCTTGCCGTGATGGTTCCTGTATAGTGGAAGGTATGTCGGGCCTTGACCGTTACTATACAGTGGGAAGTATGTCGGGCCGTGATGGTTACCGCACAGTGGGAGGTATGTCGAGTCGTGATGTTTATTGAACAGTGGGAGTTAATTCGGGCCGTGATGGTTACTGTACGGTGGGATGTCTGTCGGACCATGATGGATACTGTACATGTGCGGTTCAGTAGGAGATATGTCTGGCCGTGATGGTTACTGTACAGTAGGAGGTATGTCGAGCCGTAATGGTCACTGTACAGTGGGAGGTATGTCGGGCCGTAATGGTTACTGTACAGTGGGAGGTATGTCAGGCTGTGACAGTTACTGCACAGTGGGAGGTATGTCGGGCCGTGACGGTTACTGTACAGTGGGAGATATGTCGGGCCGTGATGTTTGCTGTATAGTGGGAGGTATGTCGGGCCGTGAGGTTTACTGTACAGTGGGAGGTATGTCAGGCCGTGATGGTTACTGTACAGTGGGAGGTATGTCGGGCCTTGACCGTTACTATACAGTGGGAAGTATGTCGGGCCGTAATGGTTACCGCACAGTGGGAGGTATGTCGAGTCGTGATGTTTATTTGAACAGTGGGAGGTAATTCGGGCCGTGATGGTTACTGTACGGTGGGAGGTATGTCGAGCCGTAATGATTAATGTACAGTGGAAGGCATGTCCGGCCGTGGTGGTTACTGTACAGTGGGAGGTATGTCGGAATGTGATCTTTACTGGACAGTGGAATGTGTATTGGGCCGTGATTGTTACTGTACAGTGGGAGGAATGTTGGGCCGTGATGGTTACTGAACATTGGGATGTATGTCTTGCCGTGATGGTTACTGTACAGTGGGAGGTATGTCGGGCCTTGACCGTTACTATACAGTGGGAAGTATGTCGGGCCGTAATGGTTACTGCACAGTGGGAGGTATGTCGAGTCGTGATGTTTATTGAACAGTGGGAGGTAATTCGGGCCGTGATGGTTACTGTACGGTGGGAGGTATGTCGAGCCGTAATGATTAATGTACAGTGAAAGGCATGTCGGGCCGTGGTGGTTACTGTACAGTGGGAGGTATGTCGGGCTGTGATTGTTACTGTACAGTGGGAGGTATGTCTGGCTGTGACGGTTACTCGACATTGGGAGGTATGTCGGGCCGTGGTGGTCACTGTACAGTGGGAGGTATGTCGGGCCGTAATGGTTACTGTACAGTGGGAGGTATGTCAGGCTGTGACGGTCACTGTACAGTGGAAGGTGTGTTGGGCCGTGATGGTTACTGTACAGTGGGAGGTATGTCGGAATGTGATCTTTACTGTACAGTGGAAGGTGTGTTGGGCCGTGATGGTTACTGTACAGTGGGAGGTATGTTGGTCAGTGATGGTTACTGTGCAGTGGGAGGTATGTCGGGCCGTGATGGTTAATGTGCAGTGGGATGTATGTTGCGCCGTGATGGTTTCTGTACAGTGGGATGTATGTCATGCCGTGACATTTACTGTACAGTGGGAGGTATGTCAGGCCGTGATGGTTACTGTACAGTGGGAGGTATGTCGGGCCGTGATGGTTATTGTACAGTGGGGGGTATGTCCGGCCTTGGTGGTTACTGTACAGTGGGAGGTATGTTGGGATGTGATTGTTACTGTACAGTTGGAGGTGTGTTGTGCTGTGATGGTTACTGTACAGTGGGAGTTATGTCGAGCCGTAATGGTTACTGTACAGTGGGAGGGTCGTCGGGCCGTGGTGGTCACTGTACAGTGGGACGTATGTCAGGCTGTGACGGTTACTGCACAGTGGGAGGTATGTCGGGCCGTGATGTTTACTGTATAGTGGGAGGTATGTCGGGCCGTGAGGTTTACTGTACAGTGGGAGGTATGTCAGGCCGTGATGGTTACTGTACAGTGGGAGGTATGTCGGGCCGTGATGGTTATTGTACAGTGGAGGGTATGTCGGGCCTTGGTGGTTACTGTACAGTGGGAGGTATGTCGGGATGTGATCGTTACTGTACAGTTGGAGGTGTGTTGTGCTGTGATGGGTACTGTACAGTGGGGATATGTTGGTCCGTGATAGTTACTGTTCAGTAGGATGTATGTCTGGCCGCGATGGTTACTGTACAGTGGGAGGTATGTCGGGCCGTGATGGTTACTGTACTTTGGGAGGTATGTCGGGCCGTGGTGGGTACTGTACAGTGGGAGGTATATCGGTCAGTGATGGATACTGTACAGTGGGTGGTATGTCGTGCTGTGATGGTTACTGTACAGCCGGAGGTATGTCCGGTTGTGATGTTTACTGTACTGTGTGAGGTATGTCGGGCCGTGATGGTTACTGTGCAGAGGGATGTATGTCTGGCCTTAATGGTTACTGTACAGTGGGATGTATGTCTTGCCGTGATGGTTACTGTACAGTGGGAGGTATGTCGGGCCTTGACCGTTACTATACAGTGGGAAGTATGTCGGGCCGTGATGGTTACCGCACAGTGGGAGGTATGTCGAGTCGTGATGTTTATTGAACAGTGGGAGGTAATTCGGGCCGTGATGGTTACTGTACGGTGGGAGGTATGTCGAGCCGTAATGATTAATGTACAGTGGAAGGCATGTAGGGCCGTGGTGGTTACTGTACAGTGGGAGGTACGTCGGAATGTGATCTTTACTGTACAGTGGAATGTGTATTGGGCCGTGATTGTTACTGGACAGTGGGAGGTATGTCGGGCCGTGATGGTTACTGAACATTTGAATGTATGTCGGGCGTAGTGGTTACTGTGCAGTGGGTGTTATGTCGTGCTGTGATAGTTACTGTACAGCGGGAGGTATGTCTGGCTGTGATGGTTACTGTACAGTGGGAGGTATATCGGGCCGTGGTGGTCCCGGTACTGTGGGAGGTATGTCGAGCCGTAATGGTTACTGTACAGTGGGAGGTATGTCAGACTGTGACAGTTACTGCACAGTGCGAGGTACGTTGGTCCGTGATGGTTAATGTACAGTGGGAGGTATGTCGGGCCAAGATGGTTACTGTACAGTGGGAGGTATGTCGGGCTGTGATGGTTACTGTACAGTGGGAGGTATGTCGGGCCGTGACGGTTACTGTACAGTGGGAGTATGTCGGGCCGTGATAGTTACTGTACAGTGGGAGGTATGTCTGGCTGTGACGGTTACTCTACATTGGGAGGTATGTCGGGCCGTAATGGTTACTGTACAGTGGGACGAAAGTCGGGCCGTGGTGGTCCCGGTACTGTGGGAGGTATGTCGAGCCGTAATGGTTACTGTACAGTGGGAGGTATGTCAGACTGTGACGGTTACTGCACAGTGGGAGATATGTTGGTCCGTGATGGTTATTGTACAGTAGGAGGTATGTCAGGCCGTGATGGCTACTGTACATTTGGAGGTATGTCGGTCCATGATGGTTACTGTACAGTGGGAGGATTGTCGGGCCGTGATGGTTACTGCACAGTGGGAGTTATGTCGGACCGTGGTGGTTTCTGTACAGTGGGAGGTATGTCAGGCTGTGACGGTTAATGTACATTGGTTTTATGTTGGTCCGTGATGGTAACTGCACAGTGGAAGGTATGTATGGCCGTGATGGTTACTGTACAGTGGGAGGTATGTCGGGCCGTGATGGTTACTGTACAGTGGGAGGTATGTCGGGCCGTGGTGGTTACTGTACAGTGGGAGGTATGTCGGGATATGATCGCTACTGTACAGTGTGAGGTGTGTTGGGCCTGATGGTTACTGGATAGTGGGAGGTATATCGGTCAGTGATGGAGAC
>NW_025203838.1:0-1055 GCF_004010195.1 Chiloscyllium plagiosum
ACCCATTCCCCTCGCTCTGCACTGGGACTCATTTCATTCGCTCTGCACTGGGACCCATTCCCCTCCCTCTGCTCTGGGACACTTTCCCCTCACTCTGCACTGGGACCCATTACCCACACTCTGCAACAGGGCCCATTCCCCTTGCTCTGCACTGAGAACAACTCCCCTCGCTCTGCACTGGGACCCATTCTCCTCGCTCAGCACTGGGACCCATTCCCCTCGCTCTGCACGTGGACCCATTCCCCTCACTCTGCTCTGGGAGGCATTCCCCTTGCTCTGTACTGAGACCCATTCCCCTCGCTCTGCACTTGGACCTCATTCCCCTCGCGCTTCTCTGGGACACATTCCCCTCACTCTGCACTAGGACCCATTCCCCTCGTCCTGCAATGGGACCCATTCCCCTCGCTCTGCACTGGGACCCATTCCCCTCGCTCTGCACTGGGACCCATTCCCCTCACTCTGCACTGGGATCCATTCCCCTCGCTCTGCACTTGGACCCATTCCCCTCGCTCTGCACTGGGAACCATTCCCTTCGATCTGCTTCAGGACCCATTCCCCTCGCTCTGCACTGGGACCCATTCCCCTCACTTGGCACTTGGACCCATTCCCCTCGCTCTGCACTGGGACCCATTCCCCTCACTCGGCACTTGGACCCATTCCCCTCGCTCTGCACTTGGACCCATTCCCCTCACTCGGCACTGGGACCCATTCTCCTCACTCTGCACTGGGACCCATTCCCCTCACTCTGCACTGGGACCCATTCCACTCACTCTGCACTGGGACCAATTCCCCTTGCTCTGCACTGGGAACCATTCCCCTCGCTCTGCACTGGGACCCATTCCCCTTGCTCTGCACTGGGACCCATTCCCCTCCCTCTGCTCTGGGACACTTTCCCCTCACTCTGCACTGGGACCCATTCCCCTCCCTCTGCTCTGGGACACTTTCCCCTCACTCTGCACTGGGACCCATTACCCACACTCTGCACTGGGACCCATTCCCTTCGCTCTGCACTGGACCTCTTTCCCCACACTCTGCACTAGGACCCATTCCCCTCG
>NW_025203838.1:1657-4611 GCF_004010195.1 Chiloscyllium plagiosum
CTCTGCACTGGGACCCATTCCCCTCGCTCTGCTCCAATTCCCCTCACTCTGCACTGGGACCCATTCTCCTCACTCTGCACAGTGACCCATTCCCCTCCCTCTGCTCTGGGACACATTCCCCTCATTCTGTACTGGGACCCATTCCCATCGCTCTGCACTCGGACCCATTCCCCTCACTCTGCATTGGGACCCATTCCCCACACTCTGCACCAGGGCCCATTCCCCTCACTCTGCACCGGGGCCCATTCCCCTCACTCTGCACTGAGTTCCATTCCACTCGCTCTGCACTGAGACCAACTCCCCTCGCTCTGCACTGGGCCTCATTCCCCTCACTCTGCACTGAGTTCCATTCCCCTCGCTCAGCACTGGGACACATTCACCTCGCTCTGCACTGGGACCCATTCTATTCGCACTGCACTGGGCCTCATTCCCCTCACTCTGCACTGGGACCCATTCCACTTCCTCTGCACTGTAACCCACTCACCTCGGTCTGCACTGGGACCCATTCCACTCTCTCTGCACTGGGACCCATTCCCCTTCCTCTGCACTGTAACCCACTCACCTCGCTCTGCACTGGGACCCATTCCACTCTCTCTGCACCGGGAGCCATTCCCCTTCCTCTGCACTGTAACCCACTCCCCTCGCTCTGCACTGGGCCTCATTCCCCTCCCTCTGCTCTTGGACCCAATCCCCTGACTCTACACTGGGACCCATTCCCCTCACTTTGCACCGGGACCCAGTCCTCTTCCTCTACACTGTAACCCACTCCCCACGCTCTGCACTGGGACCCATTCCCCTCCTTCTGCACTGGGATCCATTCCCCTCGCTCTGCACTGGGACCCACTCCTCGCTCTGCACTGGGACACATTCCCGTTGCTCTGCACCGGGACCCATTCCCCTCACTCTGCATTGGGACCCATTCCCCACACTCTGCACCAGGGCCCATTCCCCTCACTCTACACCGGGGCCCATTCCCCTCACTCTGCACTGAGTTCCATTCCCCTCGCTCTGCACTGAGACCAACTCCCCTCGCTCTGCACTGGGACCCATTCCCCTCACTCTGCACTGAGTTCCATTCCCCTCACTCTGCACTGGGACCCATTCCCCTCACTCTGCACTGTGTTCCATTCCCCTCGCTCGGCACTGGGACCCATTCCCCTCGCTCTGCATTGGGGACTATTCCCCTTGCTCTGCACTGGGACCCATTCCCCTTGCTCAGCTCGAGGACCCAGTCCCTTCGCTCTGTACTGGGACCCACCTCATGCTGCACTGGGATCCATTCCACTCACTCTGCACTGGGCCTCATTCCCCTCGCTCAGCACTGGGCCTCATTCCCCTCCCTCTGCTCTTGGACCCAATCCCCTGACTCTACACTGGGACCCATTCCCCTCACTCTGCACCGGGACCCAGTCCTCTTCCTCTACACTGTAACCCACTCCCCACGCTCTGCACTGGGACCCATTCCCCTCCTTCTGCACTGGGATCCATTCCCCTCGCTCTGCACTGGGACCCACTCCTCGCTCTGCACTGGGACACATTCCCCTTGCTCTGCACCGGGACACATTCCCCTCACTCTGCATTGGGACCCATTCCCCACACTCTGCACTGAGTTCCATTCCCCTCGCTCTGCACTGAGACCAACTCTCCTCGCTCTGCACTGGGACCCATTCCCCTCACTCTGCACTGAGTTCCATTCCCCTCGCTCTGCACTGGGACCCATTCCCCACACTCTGCACCGGGGCCCATTCCCCTCGCTCTGCCCTGGGACCCATTCCCCTCACTCTACACTGAGTTCCATTCCCCTCGCTCTGCACTGGGCCTCATTCCCCTCGCTCAGCACTGGGACGCATTCACCTCGCTCTGCACTGGGACCCATTCTATTCGCACTGCACTGGGCCTCATTTCCCTCCCTCTGCTTTGGGACCCATTCCCCTTCTTCTGCACTGTAACCCACTCACCTCGCTCTGCACTGGGACCCATTCCACTTGCTCAGCTCGAGGACCCAGTCCCTTCGCTCTGCACTGGGACCCACCTCATGCTGCACTGGGCCTCATTCCCCTCACTCTGCACTGGGACCCATTCTACTTGCTCTGCACTGGGACCCATTACCCTCACTCTGCACTGGGACCCACTCTACTCGCTCTGCACTGGGACCCATTCAATTTGCTCTGCACTGGGACCCATTCACTTCGCTCTGCACTGGGACCCATACCCCTCGCTCTGCACTGGGACCCATTTCTTTCTCTCTGCACTGGGACACTTTCCCCGCTCTCTGCACTGGGACCCATATCCCTCGCTCTGCACTGGGACCTATTCCCTTCTCTCTGCACTGGGACCCATTCCCTGCTCTCTGCACTGGGACCCATTCCCTGCTCTCTGCACTGGGACCCATTCCCCTCACCCTGCATTGGGGACCATTCCCCTTGCTCTGCATTGGTGACCATTCCCCTCGCTCTGCAATGGGACCTGTTCCCCTCGCTCTGCACTGGGACCCATTCCCCTCGCTCTGCACTGGGACCCATTCCCCTCGCTCTGCACTGGGCCTCATTCCGCTTGCTCTGCACTGGGACCCATTCCCCTCACTCTGCACAGGGACCCCTTCCCCTCGCTCTGCACTGGGACCCATTCTCCTTGCACTGCACTGGGACCCATTCACTTCTCTCTGCACTGGGACCTATTCCCCTCGCTCTGCATTGGGGACTATTCCCTTCGCTCTGCACTGGGACCCATTCCACTCTCTCTGCACCGGGAGCCATTCCCCTTCCTGTGTACTGTAACCCACTCCCCTCGCTCTGCACTGGGCCTTATTCCCCTCCCTCTGCTCTTGGACCCAATCCCCTGACTCTACACTGGGACCCATTCCTCTCACTCTGCACCGGGACCCAGTCCTCTTCCTCTACACTGTAACCCACTCCCCACGCTCTGCACTGGGACCCATTCCCCTCACTCTGCAC
>NW_025203838.1:7114-8963 GCF_004010195.1 Chiloscyllium plagiosum
CCATTCCCCTCGCTCTGCACTGGGACCCACTCCTCGCTCTGCACTGGGACACATTCCCTTGCTCTGCACCGGGACCCATTTCTCTTCCTCTGCACTGTAACCCACTACCCTCGCTCTGCACTAGGACCCACTCTCCGCACTCTACACTGGGATCCATTCCCCTTGCTCTGCACTGGGACCTATTCCCCTCACTCTGCACTGGGACCCATTCCCCTCGCTCTGCATTGGGGACCATTCCTCTCACTCTACACTGGGACCCATTAACCTCACTCTGCACTGGGACCCATTCCCCTCGCTCTGGACTGGGACCCATTCCCCTTGCTCTGCTCGAGGATCCAGTCCTTTCGCTCTGCACTGGGAACCACCTCATGCTGCACTGGGATCCATTCCACTCACTCTGCACTGGCCTCATTCCCCTTGCTCTGCACTGGGACCTATTCCCCTCACTCTGCACTGGGACCCATTCCCCTCGCTCTGCATTGGGGACCATTCCTCTCACTCTACACTGGGACCCATTAACCTCACTCTGCACTGGGACCCATTCTCCTTGCACTGCACTGGGACACATTCACTTCTCTCTGCACTGGGACCCATTCTACTCGCTCTGCATGGGAACCATTCCCCTCGCTCTGCACTGGGACCCATTCACTTTGCTCTGCACTGGGAACCATTCCCCTCGCTCTGCACTGGGACCCATTCACTTTGCTCTGCACTGGGACCCATTCCCCTCACTCTGCACTGGGACCCATTCACTTCGCTCTGCACTGGGACCCATACCCCTCCCTCTGCACTGGGACCCATTCCTTTCTCTCTGCACTGGGACAGTTTCCCCGCTCTCTGCACTGGGACCCATATCCCTCGCTCTGCACTGGGACCTATTCCCTTCTCTCTGCACTGGGACCCATTCCCTGCTCTCTGCACTGGGACCCATTCCCCTCACCCTGCATTGGGGACCATTCCCCTCACTCTGCACTGGGACCCATTCTCCTTGCTCTGCACTGGGACCCATTCACTTCTCTCTGCACTGGGACCCATTCCCCTCGCTCTGCATTGGGGACTATTCCTCTTGCTCTGCACTGGGACCCATTCCTCTTGCTCTTCACTGGGACCCATTCCCCTTGCTCTGCATTAGGACTATTCCCCTCGCTCTGCACTGGGACCCATTCCCCTCACTCTGCACTGGGACCCATTCCACTCGCTCTGCACTGGGACTCATTCCCCTCGCTCTGCACTGGGACCCATTCCCCTCATTCTGCACTGGGCCTCATTCCCCTTGCTCTGCACTGGGACCCATTCCCCTCACTCTGCACTGGTTCTAATTCCCCTCGCCCTGCACAGGGACCCATTCCCCTCACTCTGCACTGGGACCCATTCCCTCGCTATGCACGGAGGACCATTCACATTGCTCTACACTGGGGGCCATTACCCTCGCAGTGCACTAGGACCCATTCCCCTCACTCTGCACTAGCACCCATTCCCTTCGCACTCCACTGGGACCCATTCCTCTTGCTCTGCACAGGGACCCATTCTCCTCACTCTGCACTGAGACCCATTCTTCTCACTCTGCACTGTGACCCACTCCCCTCGCTCTGCACCGAGGCCCATTCCCCTCGCCCTACTCCAGGATCCATTCCATTCACTCTGCACTGGGCCTCATTCCCTTCGCTCAGCACAGGGACGCATTCACCTCGCTCTGCACTGGGACCCATTCTATTCGCACTGCACTGGGCCTCATTCCCCTCCCTCTGCTCTGGGACCCATTCCCCTTCCTCTGCACTGTAACCCACTCACCTCGCTCTGCACTGGGACCCATTCCACTCTCTCTGCACCGCGAGCCCTTCCCCTTCCT
>NW_025203839.1:0-8963 GCF_004010195.1 Chiloscyllium plagiosum
ATTCCCTGACCGATAGTGGTAAGCATATCATATGCCTTCTTTACCATCCTATCTATTTGCGTGATCAATTTCAGGGACCTGTGGACTTGAACTACAAGATGCTTTTGAACAACAAAGCTGTTCAGGGTCCTGCCATTAACTAGATACCTTTACTTAACATTTAATATTCCCAAGAGGAACACCTCACACTTACGTGGACAAAACTCCATTTGTTATTTCTCATATCTGCTCATATCTGCAACTTTTCTATGTCTCGCTATATTCTTTGACAACCCTCTATAATATCCACAATATGACCGATCTTTCCATTGTCTGTAAATTTACTAATCCATCACCTATATTTTGATACAAGTCCTTTAAATGCATGACAGAAACAGCAGATGCCCGAGTACAGATCCCTGTAGAACAAGGGGAATAAGGGAAATATCGAATTCTTGAATAAATTAGATTCTTGAATAACGAAAAAATTCTGATCAATAATTTCTTAACGTTATTTTAAAGCAATATTTTATTGCTCAATTTACTGATCTTAATAAATATCTTGTCATTATCAAAGGGAACAGCTTTGAAAATTAATAAGTCATTTAAATTGTTGTGTTCTAACATTATATTCCTTCACAGGATGACGGTATCGATATCGTGGCCTGCATTAATTTCCCATCCCTCTTTGGCAGAGGGCAGTTGCGAGTCAACCATGTTGCCGTCGTTAGGGAATCACACGTATGCCAGACCAGGTAAGGACGGTAGTTTCCTTATCTAAAGGACATTAGCAAACCAGATGAGTTTTTACAACAATTGATAATGGATTCATGACCATCATTAGATTTTTATTTCCACATTTAAAAAAAACTGAATTCAATTTTCATAATCTGCTATGGTGTTATTTGAATCTGGATCCACAGAACATTATATGGATCTGTGAATTAGCAGTCCAGCGATAAATTCCCTCGCCTGGAATTTATGATTTTCTTATCATTTTAATTGTCACACCATGATGCAATTTAGTCTTTGTAACAAGCATCATGAGATTCACACTATAGTTTAATCGATTATTTCTTAATGCCAGTATTAGAATGAAATATTAACACTTTTTCCAAGTCAACATACCTCCAATCAACCAAAGATTTTTCATTTAACACTCATAGTAAATATCTGATTTTCTTACATTTGACTACTCATATTAATGGAAGGATTATTAATTAGCCTTCTCAATTATGAGATGTCTACTTAATTTTCAGATCAATATTTCAGTTATTTCCAATATATTGCACAATATCATTGCAACAACAGTTTTCTCATCATTCCTAAATTTGTTGGCAGCTATTTTAAAACTAATTCTTCCTAATAACAAACATGTTATAATTGTGGAAATCCAATATATCTAGCTATAGATGTGAAATTATGGTCAGTATCTGAACTGACACAAACTCTACAACCTCCCAATCTTAGCAAAAATTAATTTTATGAGCGTAAACTTAAGTGAATTGATTTGATTATATTTCACTTCATTATTAATATTTATTGTAAAAATAAATTTCTTGCTAAAAATTCACGAAATTTCCCATGATTTGCTCAAATTCCCACATGTTTGGAAAAAAGGCAATTTGCTTTCAGCTGATTTGTTATCTTAAATAACTGGCTTCTCTTTTCAAAATTCATGCACAATGTAAAATGTTTTCTATTTAACTTTCACTTCAATATATGAAAAAAAGTGTTTTTAACATATAGAAAGTTTAAAGCATTCATCCCAAATAGATAATATTGGGAAAAGTAATAAAATTCTGCGTTCAAACAAATATCATGAGTAGCCTATTTCACTAATCACATTCATTATCTATTTACGTTTGCCTAATTCTAACCCAAATGTCTAACCACTGATTGTGGTGAAAATTTTACAAATCAGAAGTTACCTTTGCCTGCAAGAAAAATAATGGAAGGAAAAGGGAATTCTTGAATCATCCGCAGTTTTGAATGAAAAAAATAATTCTGTTTGATGATAACTGTTAATTTTCTTCCAACTGATCAAATTAGTTGTCTACTTAATTTTCAGATCAATATTTCAGTTATTTCCAATATATTGCACAATAACATTGCAACAACAGTATTCTCATCATTCCTAAATTTGTTGGCAGCTATTTTAAAACTAATTCTTCCTAATAACAAACATGTTATAATTGTGGAAATCCAATATATCCAGCTATAGATGTGAAATTATGGTCAGTATCTGAACTGACACAAACTCTACAACCTCCCAATCTTAGCAAAAATTAATTTTATGAGCGTAAACTTAAGTGAATTGATTTGATTATATTTCACTTCATTATTAATATTTATTGTAAAAATAAATTTCTTGCTAAAAATTCACGAAATTTCCCATGATTTGCTCAAATTCCCACATGTTTGGAAAAAAGGGAATTTGCTTTCAGCTGATTTGTTATCTTAAATAACTGGCTTCTCTTTTCAAACTTCATGCACAATGTAAAATGTTTTCTATTTAACTTTCACTTCAATGTATGAAAAAAAGTGTTTTTAACATATAGAAAGTTTAAAGCATTCATCCCAAATAGATAATATTGGGAAAAGTAATAAAATTCTGCGTTCAAACAAATATCATGAGTAGCCTCTTTCACTAATCACATTCATTATCTATTTACGTTTGCCTAATTCTAACCCTAATGTCTAACCACTGATTGTGGTGAAAATTTTACAAATCAGAAGTTACCTTTGCCTGCAAGAAAAATAATGGAAGGAAAAGGGAATTCTTGAATCATCCGCAGTTTTGAATGAAAAAAATAATTCTGTTTGATGATAACTGTTAATTTTCTTCCAACTGATCAAATTAGTTAACATGCTTTAATCCTGTTCACTGATGTTACTGAACATCAAATAGTTTGAAAATATTGAAACTTTTTTTTAGAATTACAACCTTCGGTACTACCTAAAAACTGAAAGATCTGCAGAAGCTGTAGTTCAGGAACAAGACGGATAAATTGCTGGAAATACCCAACAGGTCTGGAAGCGTCTGTGGAGAGAAAGCAAAGTTAACGTTTGGGTTGATTGACCTTCCTCAAAATGGTCTTCAGTGTCAAAATACCCACAAAGAACCAATGACATCACATCCAATTTTGTCAAAACTATCACATTTGTCGTCTTATTTACATACTCAGAATATCCGTAGATTATTCTTCGGCCTTATCAATCCACTCAAGTAAGTGCTGTTCATTGTTCAGTCAAATAGCAATGAAATATGTCACTATTCGTTCAGCAATCCTAGTATTTTTTTAAAAAAATCTAATTATTTCCGATATCTAATATGGACTTTTTTTTCAAACCCGTTATTTGTATAATGTGAAATTATGGCTCATACTTCATCAACTGATGTAAACGTTTACATTGCACATTCTCCTGGTCATTGTGGGTTCAGTGGAAAGCGTGCTGAAGTGAATTGGTTGTGAACAAAAATGCACTCTGAAGAAGGGGCACTGGATCCAAAACATTAACTCTGCTTTCTCTCCACAGACCTGGTGAGCTTTTCCCTAGCAATTTCTGATTTCTAGCATGCGCATTTCTTTAATGTCTTGCAATAATTTCTCTTACTTTAATGCTAACATTTATATATTTCTAATTATTACATTAAGAGCTAACTATTTTTTCATGCTAAATGTCATTTAAATTTGATGGGTTTCTTACATACACAAAACAGAATTAACATTTTTTAAAAACTTTAACAGGAAATCTTAAGTTTGTAGAAATCACAAATTAGTGAAAATGAGGGAAGTTGTCTTCAGCTGAGTATTCACATTGAATGAAAAAATGTTTTATTTCCAATTCATGTACATTGCAAAACAGTTTAATTTGCATTTAGAAATACGAATAACTATGTGATTTGCTGTTATTCTTCATTCATTGTCATTCCAACTTCCTGCTAATTATCATGTGATTTATGTTTAATTAAGAACATTGTTGCTTAGGTCCATCATTATTAGAATTCTTTCGGTCATTCCATTACACACAGAAAATACCTGATTCCATCCTAGTCCAATAATCAAAATAAATACCTGAGCAGTTTTTACGTGAGCAAACACAGTAAGCATGTCATTATATTCCTGCCATTCCTGGGTTGGGATATTATGGAGAACTCTTCTGAAGCTTTGGCAATGTCTCCACTAGTAGACCAGGGATCAATCACATCTTAAACAGAGGTGTGTCAAAGCGCCCGTTAAAGTTGATTAGAAAATGTCTAAATGTGTACTGAATTGCTTTTCAATATAGCATTAATTCATCTTTTTTTTTGTTATTTTAGTGAACACAATACCTCCAACTTACTTGCTTCAGGTAAATGAGTAAAGTATGAATGCCAAAACAACTGCTTGTAAATTCCGTCAAAATCTTAAGAACGTTTCAATCTTAGATTTTAACGTCCACATAATGGTTTAACGTGTGAGGGGAAAGATTTGAAGGGAATCTGAGGGTCGACTACTTGAACAGAGTGTGGTGTGCATACGAAATGAGTTGTAGAGGAAATGGCAGAGATTGGTACAATTACAACACTTAATAGACTCTTGGATAGTTATATGGCGAGTGAAGGTCCAGCGGGTTATGGAGAAAGTGAGGACTGCAGATGCTGGAGATCAGAGCTGAAAAATGTGTTGCTGGAAAAGCAGCAGCAGGTCAGGCAGCATCCATGGAGCAGGAGAATCGACATTTCGGGCATAAGCCCTTCTTCAGGAATCTTCCGAATTCCTGAAAAAGGGATTATGCCTTAAACGTCAATTCTCCTGCTCCTTGGGTGCTGCCTGACCTGCTGCGCTTTTCTAGGAACACATTTGTTCAGCCCAGAGAGTTATGGGGCAAATACAGGAAAATGGGATTAGTTCCGTTTAGGAAACCTGGTTGGCATAGACAAATTGACCTGAATGGCCTGTTTTCGTGCTGTATCAATCTACATTCTACAATGCAGAATTTACTATGATTGATAAAGTAACGAGCAAACAGGTTTTGATTCTGTTTTGCGTCCATAAAACTGAACATGAATTTTAAATGATTTTGCCACATCTAAAATAGTCTACTCTTACTGTGATTAGAACTATTATGAATGTCAGCATTGAAGTGGAATTTAATGAAATCAATTCAACTATGTTTCCATAGTTAAAATGTAAACTGATATTCACAACGAATGTGAGTTTGTAGACTGCAATATCTTTTCATTAGTTCATGTACTGAGGTATCATTCCACATTACTGAACTGAACAATTATTGGCTATTAACAACACTTAGATTTTCAAAATTGTATTAGTGTACTCAGAAGAATCAGATATTTAATCTGGCTATGCGATTGTGCAATGTGAAGAAATGAACAGTGACATTTGCAGAGACATTTTGCCAGAGCGGCGATGAGAGAAGTAGAAGTGAAGCGAGGGCTGCGGGAAGGGCGAGTTTTCCCGCATAAAAAGGAACTTATCTCGGGAGTCGGACCGCCATTTTGCCAAAGCGGCGAGGAGTGAAACTGCCGGCAAGGTAACGGCTTAATTTATATTTGGGCAGTGGCTAAACCAGATAAACTACACGTGTAGTATCTACCTCCCGCCCCCTCCTCTAACCGGAAGAAAAAGACCCTGTAAGGTAAGGCTTTAATTTGTTGTCTTGCTTTTTCATTTATTTAAGGGCATTGTTTGGTTTTAGTTAGTTTGTACCTCAGATCCGTGGCATGTGACTCTTGCTTGATGTGGGAGCTTAGGAACGTGTCTGACGTTCCTAACTCTTACACTTGCAACAAGTGTGTCCAGATGCAGCTGTTGTTTGAGTGCATGACAGGTCTAGAGCATCTGTGGAGCATCCGCGATGCAGAGAAGGTCGAGGATAGCACGTTTAGTGAACTGGTCACATCGCAGGTTAGAATTGCTGAGGGAGACAGTGAATGAGTGACCAAAAGACAGAGGAAGAGTAGGAAGGCAGTGCAGGTGTCCCCTGCGGTCATCTCCCTCCAAAATAGGTATACCGTTTTGGATACTGTTGGGGGAGATGGCTCGCCAGAGGAGGGCAGCAGTTGTCAAGTTCATGGCACCGTGACGGGCACTGTTGTTCAGAAGGGCGGGTAAAAGACTCGTAGGACTACAGTCATAGGGGAGTCTATTGGGAGTGGAGCAGACAGGCGGTTCTTTGGCCGAAAATGGGACTCCTGGATGGTATATTGCCTCTCAGGTGCTCAGGTCGGGGACGTCACTGATCGGCTGCTGACCATTCGAAAGGGGAGGGTGAACAGCCAGTTGTCTTGATGTATATAGGCACCAACGATATAAGTAGAACGCGAGATGAGGTCCTGAAAGAAAAATTCAGGGGGCTAGGAGAAAAGTTAAAGGTGAGGACCTCAAAGGTAGTGATATAGGGATAACTACCAGTGCCATGCGCTAGCCAGCGTAGAAATGAAAGAATAGGCATAATGAACTTGAGACATGGTGTAGGAGGGAGGATTTTAGATTTGTTGGACATTGGGACTGGTTCTGGGGAAGGTAAACTATTACAAATGGGACTGTCAACATATGAACCAGACTCAAACAATGTCCTTGGGGGAGTTTTTGCTACTGCTGTTGGGGAAAATTTAAACCAATGTGGCAGGAGACTGGGAACCAGAAGAGAAAACAAGTAAGCACCGAGGTGGAGACTGCAGACTGTAAGAATTATGAAGATAGCACCAACAAAGGGAAGAATAGGCAGACAGCAGTTGAGTGCAAAAGAATTCATGGCCTGAAATGCAGCTACTTTAATGCAAGGAGTATCGTTTGTAAGGCAGATGAACTTTGGGTTGGATTGGCACCTGGGATTATGACATTATTTCCATCACAGAGATTAGGTTGAAGGAAGGACATGATATTTGGAACTGAATGTTCCATGATATAGAAGTTTCAGACAGGACAGATAGGGAAGTAAAAGAGGGGGTGCAGTTGCTTTGCTGCACACTGAGTCCCTCACATTCACTTCGTCAGTGTCTCACTAACCTCCTCACACTCACTCCATCACCATCACCCTGACCCACTCACACTCACTCCATCACCGTCTCACTACCCCCACACATTCACTCCACCACTGTCTCCCTGAACCCCTCACACTCACTCCATCACCGTCACTCTGATAATAGACAATAGACAATAGACAGTAGGTGCAGGAGTAGGCCATTCTGCCCTTCGAGCCTGCACCACCTTTCAATATGATCATGGCTGACCATCCTTAATCAGTATCCTGTTCCTGCTTTATCTCCATAACCCTTAATTCCACAATCCGCGAGAGCTCTATCCAACCCTTTCTTAAATGAATTCAGAGACTGGGCCTCCACTGCCCGCTGGGGCAGAGCATTCCAGACAGCTACCACTCTCTGGGTAAAGAGGTTTCTCCTCATCTCTGTCCTAAATGGTCCACCCCGTATTTTTAAGCTGTGTCCTCTGGTTCGGCACTCACCCATCAGCGGAAACATGTTTCCTGCCTCCAGAGTGTCCAATCCTTTAATAATCTTATATGTCACAATCATATCCCCTCTCAGTCTTCTAAACTCAAGGATATACAAGCCCAGTCGCTCCAGTCTTTCAGTGTAAGGTAATCCCTCCATCCCAGGAATTGACCTCGTGAACTCGCTCAATCGGCAGAGAACCCCTCCCTCAAGATCCCCTCACACTCACTCCATTACCATCACCCTGACCCCCTCATTCACTCCATCATCGTCACCCTGACCCGTCATACTCACTCCATCACCGTCACCCTGACCCCTCACAATCAATCAATCACCAGCATACTGATCCTCTCGCACTCGCTCCAGCACCGACACCTTGACCCCCTCACACTCATTCCTTCACCATCATACTGACCGCTCACACTCACCCCATCACCGTCTCACTACCCCCACACACTCACTCCACCACTGTCTCCCTGAACCCCTCACACTCACTCCATCACCGTCACTCTGATAATAGAAAATAGACAATAGACAGTAGGTGCAGGGGTAGGCCATTCTGCCCTTCGAGCCTGCACCACCATTCAATATGATCATGGCTGATCATCCTTAATCAGTATCCTGTTCCTGCTTTATCTCTATAACCCTTGATTCCACAATCCGTGAGAGCTCTATCCAACTCTTTCTTAAATGAATCCAGAGACTGGGCCTCCACTGCTCATCCTTAATCAGTATCCTGTTCCTGCTTTATCTCTATAACCCTTGATTCCAAATTCCGTGAGAGCTCTATCCAACTCTTTCTTAAATAAATCCAGAGACTGGGCCTCCACTGCCCTCTGGGGCAGAGCATTCCACACAGCCAGCACTCTCTGGGTGAAGAGGTTTCTCCTCATCTAGGTCCTAAATGGTCTACCCCGTATTTTTAAGCTGTGTCCTCTGGCTCGGCACTCACCCATCAGCGGAAACATGTTTCCTGCCTCCAGAGTGTCCAATCCTTTAATAATCTTATAAGTCTCAATCATATCCCCTCTCAGTCTTCTAAACTCAAGGGTATACAAGCGCAGTCGCTCCAGTCTCTCAGTGTAAGGTAATCCCGCCATCCCAGGAATTGACCTCGTGAACTCGCTCAGAAGCCAGAGAACACCCCCTCAAGATCCTCTCAAACTCACTCCTTCACCATCACCCTGACCCCCTCACTCACTCCATCATCGTCACCCTGACCCGTCATACTCACTCCATCACCGTCACCCTGACCCCCTCACAATCAATCAATCACCAGCATACTGATCCTCTCACACTCGTTCCAGCACCGACACCTTGACGCCTTCACACTCATTCCTTTGCTGTCACCCTGAAGCACTCATACTCACTCCTCCACCGTCAACCTGACCCACTGACACTCGCTCCATCAACGTCACCATGACCCCCTCACACTCATGCCATCACCGTCACACTGACTCCCTCACACTCACTCCTTAACCGTCACACTGACCCCTCACTCTCGCTCCATCACCGTCACCAT
>NW_025203840.1:0-5296 GCF_004010195.1 Chiloscyllium plagiosum
GAGAGTGAGAGTGGCGGAAAGCAGGAGAGTGGGAGAGATGGAGTGAGGACTCGCACAAGTCAAGAGGTTCCTCTGGAAGGGTAATTTCCTTCATTGCTGTTGCTGATTGAATGAGCCACTAACGTGTGAACTGCTCCAAAACATGATTCAGGACCTCTGGTGCCAATGGTCGCACGTTGAATAACGACAGACGGCTTCCAAATGAGGCCTTTCAGAGACGGCTTTGCGGTACATTTGACAAACAGACTCGTTCAGGAGTCCATGGTGCACTGTGACACCAGCGCATCAGCTTCTTCCCTGTCTTTGAACCGAGCCGCCTGCGCAAGGAGTGCAAATGCCATACTGCTTTTCGTGGAAAGATCAGAACGCGGTAACTACACTCTCTCACAGAATGGCATATGATCAGAACCAGGTTGGAGAAAAACTTTACAATGCTTTGCACAGTAATTAAATGGAATTGCATTACATTTCACTACGAGAGCAGATTTGTTCCAGCAAATTTGAAGGCAGGTTTGCAGATGGGAAAATAAGCAAGAAAGCTCCGTTCTTGTCCATGTAAAAGGCTGCAGTTGAAGAACAAAGCAGTCTCTGCACAGTTTCGACCTGGGGAATTTTTCGCTTGTGAGGCGAACGTGATGACCACTATACTACAGAAACAAGCCTCAACCAGCCGTGCTGCGGCTCAGTGGCATCCAGCACCGAAAGGTGAAACCATTCTACGTTTCACCTTTCTGTTTCCAATAGCTCGTTGTTGTCCAGCGTAATTGACATCTTGAAAACGTAAAAACAAAGACACGTGAAATTGATGACAAAACATAGACCAGGATGTCGTCAATGTTTGGACCATAGGTCGAGGTGGAATAGGCTGGGACGAATTTTCCTGCAGCGTAACGGCTGCGACATAATCTTATGAAAGGTGTTGTAAACTGAGTATTTACGTGTTTTACCCAAGTTGGGGTGAGTTGAAAACTCGAGAGCATAGGTTTAAGGTGAGTGGTCTGAAATTTTCAAAGGATCTGAGGAACATTTCCCACACAGAAGGTTGTGCATGTATGAAATGAACTACCAGAGGAAGTGGAGGAGGCAATTACACTCAGAAAATTGCAAAGGTGAGTTTCTGGATAGGATGACTTTAGAGGGATTGGGGCCAAATGCTGTGGAACGGAGCTTTTTTAACTTTGGCTTTGTGGTGAGCATGGACGAGATACACCGAAGTATCTGTTCCCACGTGGTGTACCCCAACAACTTTGTGTTGCTTACACCGGCTTTAAAGGATTGCTTTTAGCGGAGCTTGCAGTCGCAGTCTGTGGCACAATCATTTCGTCCGTTCGACTGCTCACGGGAAAGGTAGTGTTGTGAAACACTGCAGAAATGAACGACTTCCTTACTTTTGTTCCGACTGACCATACTCAGTGAGATTTTCCCAGATCCTCAGTTGAGGATTTTTGCTGCTGGAAGTTCCCTCAGAATCCCTGTTAATTCGAAATGTACTGAGCGAATCGCAAAATAGAAAATATTTAATATGGAACACAAACAAAATGGGCATAACTAATGCGTTTTCAGACACAGCGAAGCATGAATGCTAAATGTGAGACAGTCCAAGGGCATGATGTATAAAGTAATCTCACAACTAACAACAGGGCAAATCGAAACTACTCTTTCAAACATACTGCAGCCTTAGTGCACCATCACTTCCCAGACAATGCTGAAAAGAGAGAAAGAAAGAACGTAATAAGAATGGGCCATAAAAAAGTGAATTTCACGAATCATAGTCTCGATCAGATTACCTTTTGTAAATATATCCCTTACTTGAAAAACAAAAGGCTAGCTGCGACTGTGGATGGATTCAGCATTCAGAAGGCTGTGGTGCCGCTGTGTAACCCAAGCAGGGGGTGGTCACGTGATGTCCCGTTTCGCGCCCCGGAAGCGTGCGAGGCGGTCACGTGGCGTCCCGTTTCGCGCCCCGGAAGCGTGCGAGGCGGTCACGTGTCACGCCGTTTCGCGGGCCGAGGTGGTCACGTGACGCTCCGTTTCGCGGGCAAAAGAAGGTCACGTGGGGTCAGACATTCGGGAATGAGAGAAGGCGGAGAATGGAGTCAGATCAATAGCCAATCAGAAGATAATTCTACCTCAGTGTTTATATGACGTTTTTTATAATATAAAAAGACTGGAGCAGGGACAGAACGAGGTCTTACTTTTTGAACTGGCACACTTGGTAGTTTGTCAGGGACAAAAAGGTTTAGACCCAGAGCTCTGAATGCTTTGTCCACCTACTGTTAAAAATAAATTAAGAATGTGAGACTGAATATCTTCTCCTATTGCTTCATTTAAAAGAACACGCAGGACTTGGCTCACACATAGAAGTAAGCTGGTAAATTGAGCCAAAGTCCGACACTTTCCCTCCTGAAGTCTCCAGGACGGAAATGAAAGAAACGGGAGAAATTCAATAACATATGACATCGAAATTCATTGGAACGATTTTCTCATTTGCCAGAAAACCAAATAACGACGAGTCGAGTCACCGCAGGACTTTGTTTCACAACAGCAGTGAAATAACAGTCTCCATTCGGTTCCAGTAAAAGCATAACTTGCCTCCAAGAGCAGAGCTGCTTGCGATTTTCCGCGCGAGAGGCGAACGCGATCATTACAGCAGAGACATTTTGAAATACTTGGCACTATCCCACACAACAGTTAACTCCTCGGGAAGCAAACTCTTTTTTTCCCTCAACATCAATACAGTGGGGACCGAAGCAGCATTTTAACAAGCTGAAGTTGATCAGCAGAAATGGCAGTGGTGGGACTCGAACCAACGCCCCTTTCGAGATTGCAATCCGGATTCAGCGCCTGAAAACGCTCTGCCACACGACCAGCCGGGCACTCTGCCTATTTTCTTGCATTTCCAGTTGTGCCTCTGCATAACAACAGATGCAAAGTCACATGAAAAGGGTTCCATGATCCCTCTCCGACTCGCACAGCTGCTGGGATGTGCCCAGCTACAATGTCATTTTCGCAGCAGGTAATGATAGCCCATCAATCCAGACAAAAATCAATGGTAAGCTGAGTCTATCTTCTCAGACTCTTTTCAGCTACAAATGTATCTGTGAGTGCCTGAGAATATATGTTCGCTTATGATTTGGTCAAATAACCATGAGCTGCTTGACATTACTGCAATTTCGATTCTTGCTTCGCTAAATGATTTCACCCATTGCTCAAAACAGGACGACTTTCACGTTTACACCGAACACGAAACACACTGGACTACAGGGAAATGCACAAAGCTGAGCAGGCCGTGTTCCACATCATACCGTGCAGCATAGTTTCAGTCACTGTGTCTGTTTTGCAGAATAAGAGTCCCAAAGAATGTTCACCACGTTAAAACCGGAGGTAGCATTACAATCCGAGAACGACAGATCACATTGTGAGGATGTTCTGACCTCTGGGCCAGTTCGAGATGCTACTTTCCTCGCCTTTTACCTTAACCGTGCAATTTGCTGCAGAGATCTTCACTCCTGGACATGCGCCACATGGATACCAACTGAGTTGGAAACCTGTGTGGGAATCGACGAGAAGCGACTCAATAAATTTTGATAAATTGCATGGTGCTTATTAGAAATGCAGTTTCTGTTCATCTCAATCTAAAAGGCAGTTTCTGAACATAGTAACACAAGTCAAAAGGTAATTACCTCACCCCACCCACACGTCGGAAGAGGTGCTAACTGCACTTGAGTGCTTTTTGTTCTCGATGTGAAGAGCTCCCACGCCTGAGTCACCTTCACGTCTCTGGTTGCTGAGTAAATCACAAAGAAGGAGTTTCACCAGAGCTGCAACTGCCTCACTTCCCCACTCGCCCTCCCCGTTTACATTTTCCTGCTCGTCAGTGATTTAAAGAAAACCAGATGGATGCGATGTCATTCTGTAGCCTCTCTGTCAATTCTTCCGTTTCAGTTCCAACATGACTTAGATCTCGGGACGCACCATAATACTAGCGACGCTATGAAAGCACAAGTCAAGAGGTTCCACTGAGAGTGTGATTTCTTTCATTGCTGTTGCTGATTGAATGAGCCACTAACGTGCGAACTGCTCCAAAACATGATTCAGGACCTCTGGTGCCAATTCTCGCACGTTGAATAACGTGCGAGAATTGGCACGTTATTCAACGGCAGACAGCTTCCTAATGAGGTCTTTTAGAGACGACTTTGGGGAACATTTGACAGACAGACTCGTTCAGGAATCCGTGGTGCGCTGTGACACCAGTGCATCAGCTTCTTCCCTGTCTAAGAACCGGGCCGCCTGCGCAAGGAATGCAAATGCGGTACTGCTTTTCGTGGAAGGATCAGAAGGCGGTAACTACACTCTCTCACAGAATGGCATATGATAAGAACCAGGTTGGAGAAAAACTTTACAATGCTTTGCACAGTAATTAAATGGAATTGCATTACATTTCACTCCGAGAGCAGATTTGTTCAAGCAAATTCGAAGGCAAGTTTGCAGATGGGAAAGCAAGCAAGTTAGCTCCGGTCTTGTCCATGTCAAAGGCTGCAGTTGAAAAGCAAAGCAGCTTCCGCTCAGTTTCGAATTGGTGACTTTTAACATGGTAGGCGCAGGTGATGACCACTATACTACAGAAAAAAGCCACAGCCGCTCGTGCTGCGGCTCAGTGATATCCAGCACAGAAAGTTGAAGCCATTCTACCTTTCCCCTTTCTGTTTCCAATAGCTCTTTGTTTTCCAGCGTAATTGACATCTTGAAAACGTTAAAAAACTGACACGCTTCCAACTCAGTTTCAACACGTTTCCAACTCAGTTGGTATCCATGTTGCTCATGTCCAGGTGTGAACGTGTCTGCAGCAAATTGCCCGGTTAACATAAAATGCAGAAAAACATACACACGAACCTGCATCAATACCTGTCTCCTGTTATTAAACAGTTATAGACAGAAACAGAAGCACACAACCTTTCACCACTACCCTGTCTCCTGCCATTAACGAGATATATGCAGAAACACACACAGCCCTCCATCATCACGCTGTCTGCTTCCATTAAATAGATATACATAGAAACACACTCACAACTCTCTACCAAACCCTGTTTCTTGCCAGTAATCAGATATACACTAAAACACACAACACAATCCTCCACCGCCACGCTATCTCACGCTATCAAGCAGATATACACAGAAGCACACACACACACACAACCCTGAACCAACACCTTGCCTTCGGTCATTAAACAGATATACACAGAAACACACACAAATCTCCAAGCCACCTTCCTGTCTCCTGACATTAAACAAATAT
>NW_025203840.1:6988-7228 GCF_004010195.1 Chiloscyllium plagiosum
TCCCCCATCATGAAAGAGATATGCACTGAAACATACACATACCCAATCCTCCATCACCCATCCTGTCTCCTGCAATTAAACAGACATACACGGAAACATGCACATACTCCCTCCACAACTACCCTGTCTCTTGCCATTTAACGGATATACACAGAAACACAGACCCATACATCGCCCTACCACCAACTTGTCTCCTGTCATTAAACTGATATGCACTGAAACACACACACACACACACAC
>NW_025203840.1:7249-8963 GCF_004010195.1 Chiloscyllium plagiosum
ACCCTGTCTCCTGCCATTTAACGGATATACACAGAAACACAGACCCATACATCGCCCTACCACCAACTTGTCTCCTGTCACTAAACTGATATGCACTGAAACACACACACCTCTCCACCACCACCCTGTCCTCAGCAATTAAATAGATATACACAGAAACACACACACGCACGACCCTCCACGACCACCCTGTCTCCTGCCATTAAACAGATATACACATAAACACACACACAACCCTCCATCATCACCCTGTCTCCTGCCATTCAGCGGATATTCACAGAAATGCACACACACAACCCTCGACCAACTCCCTGTCTCCTGCCATTAAACAGATATACACAGAAACAAGCACACGCAACTCTTGGCCACCACCCTGTCTCCCGCCATTAAATAGATATACACAGAAACAAACACTAACAACTCTCGGCCACCACCCTATCTCTTGCCATTAAACAGATATACAAAGAAACACTCATACATACACAACCCTCCACCACCACCCTGTCTCCTGCAAGTAAGTACATAGACACAGAAACACAGACTTTCTACCCTCCACTGTGTCTTGCCATTAAATAGATTTACGCAGAAACACACACACACACACACACCGGCCTCCTCCACCACCGTGTCCTGCAATTGAACCGATACACACAGAAACATGCACACACATTTCCAGCACCACCCTGTCTCCTGTAATTAAGCAGTTAAACACAGAAACACGCACACATCCCTCCTCCACCACTGTCTCCTGTCATTAAACAGTTATACACGGAAACAGGCACGCACACTATCCTCCACCACAACCCTGTCTCCAGCCCTTAAATAGATGAGTACAGAAACACATGCACACAACACTCCACGAACCCCCTGTCTCCAGCTATTAAACAGGTGCACACAGAAATACATACACAATCCTCCATCACCACCCTGTCTCCTGCCATTAAACAGAAATGCACTGAAACACACACACATCCCTCGACCACCACCCTGTTTCCTGCCATTAATCAGATATGCACAGAAACACACACACACAACCCTCAACGATAACCCTGTCTCCTGCCATTATACAGATATACACAGAAACATGCACACAATCCTCCATCACCACCCTGTCTCCTGTTCTTAAATAAATATACACAGAAACACACATACAATCCTCCAACACCACCTTGTTCTCTTGCTATTGAGCAGAGATATACAGAAATACACACACAACCCTCCACCACCACCCTGTCACCAGCACTTAAACAGATATACACAGATACACACATACACACAACCCTCCTCCTGCCCTAAAACAGATATACACAGAAGCACACACGCATGCAGAACTCTCCACCACCACCCTGTTTGTTGCCATTAATCAGATATGCACATAAACATACACAAACACACACAATCCTCCCCAATCATACATTCTCCGGTGATTAAATAGATTTAAACGGAAACACACAAACATCTCGTCACCAACACCCTGTCTCCTGCCATTGAACAGACATACACAGAAACACATACAAACACACGCACACGCACACACACAGGCACACACAACCCTTGAACAGCAATTTGTTTCCTGTCATTAAGCAATTAAACAGATATATACAGAAACATACAGACAACCCTCCACCATTACCAACCAGTCTCCTATCATCATATATACACAGAAATACGCACACCCATTCCTCCAAACCCACACTGTCTCCTGCAATTAAAC
>NW_025203841.1:0-915 GCF_004010195.1 Chiloscyllium plagiosum
GCAGGGACAAGGTAGGACTAATGAATTAAACTGCATTTATTTCAATAAAAGGGGCCTTAACAGGGAAGGCAGATGAACTCAGGGCATGGCTAGGAACATGGGACTGGGATATCATAGCAATTACAGAAACATGGCTCAGGGATGGGCAGGACTGGCAGCTTAATGTTCCAGGATACACAGCAAGGATAGAAAGGGAGGCAAGAGAGGAGGGGGAATGGCATTACAGCTGTGCTGAGGGAGGATATTCCTGGAAATACATCCAGGAAAGGTATTTGGGTGGAATTGAGAAATAAAAAAGGGATGATCACCGTATTGGGATTGTATTGTAGACCTCCTAATAGTCAGAGAGAAATTGAGAAACAAATTTGAAAGATCTCAGCTATCTGTAAGAATAATAGGGCAGTTATGGTAGGGGATTTTAACTTTCCAAACATAGACTGGAATTGCCATAGTGTTAAAGGTTTAGATGGCAAGGAATTTGTTAAGTGTGTACAAGACAATTTTCTGATTCAGTATGTGGATGTACCTATGAGAGAAGGTGCAAAACTTGACCTAGTCTTTGGAAATAAGGCATGGCAAGGTGTCAGTGGGGGAGCACCGTGGGGCCAGTGACCATAATTCTATTAGATTTAAAATAGTGATGGAAACGGATAGACCAGATCTAAAAGTTGAAGTTCTAAATTGGAGAAAGGCCAATTTTGACAGTATTACGCAAGAGCTTTCGAAAGCTGATTGGGGGCAGATGTTCGCAGGTAAACGGACGGCTGGAAAATGGGAAGCCTTCAGAAATGAGATAACGAGAATCCAGAGAAATTATATTCCTGTTAGGGTGAAAGGAAAGGCTGGTAGGTATAGGGAATGCTGGATGATTAAATAAATTGAGGGTTTGGTTAAGAAAAAGAAGGAAGCATATGT
>NW_025203841.1:4845-8963 GCF_004010195.1 Chiloscyllium plagiosum
AAGGTGAGTCCTTTGCTGAGGACTGATCGTTAATCCTCAGTGGGGGGGGGAGGTCTGGGGGGATGTTGAAAACTCGGCAGGGCTGGGAGCTGGGAGCTGGTGTGTGTGCAGAGCTGGGAGTGGGTTCGGAGCCAGTACCTGGAGTGGGTGTGCTCTTCCAGCACCACTGATCCAGAATCTGGTTTCCAGCATCTGCAGTCATTGTTTTTCCCCCGAAGTATGATTGAGGTCGAGAGGGTTCTGAAGAAATTTACGAGGAGGTTGCTGGAAATGAAATGTTTGACTAATAAAGAGAGCCCGGAATCTTTTTCACTTGAGCCTGGGAAGTAGTGGGGTGACCTTTTGTAGTTTTAATAACCTTGAGAGGCACAAATAAGATAAATAGAATGCAACCTTTCCTCACAGTGGGTGATTAGAAATAAAAGCCTTTTTAAAATTTGATTAGAGCTAAGCTTCAAGAAAAAACCTGAGGTGTATTCTTCTTTAATATTAAGAGGTTCATATTTGAAGTGAACTTCTAAACGAATTCATGAATATGGGTGCAGCTACAAAGTTTAGAAGACATTTGGATTGGAGCATGAACAGAGTTTCGGCAGATTCTGTACAGGAGGAGGCGGGTGGGAATAAATTAGTGTGAGATTATGGTTGTAATGGAATGGTTGTACTCAAGTGTCTGTTTCTGTGTTGTATGACTCTACGTCTCAATTAGTTTTTGAGAGGACATTGAAACAAAAGACAAAAAGAGAGTCTTGGACTGAATTGACGTTTTCACGCTGGGGTGTCGCTTTGTTTCATTTGACTGTCGCTCGAGTTACGTTGAAGAGAAACTGGCAATATACACTTCTTTAGAATTGTTTTGGATACTGTTACGGGGACGACTTATCAGAGGTAATCCATTGGGGTACGGTTCTCTGGCACATAGTCTGTCCATATTGGTCAGAAAGTAAGGGGTGTGGGGGAGATGTGCAGAGCATTGGTCACTGGGGACTCCACAGCTGGGGGACAGACTAGAAGATTCTTAGAAAAGAGAGAGTCTAAAAGTGGGTGTGTTTCCTGCCAGGTGCCACGGTTCGGGATGTCTCAGATCATGTTTTTGGAAACCTTAACGGAGATGGGAGTAATTCAAAATCTTGTTCCACATAGTCACCGCCGACTTAGGTTGGAAAAGGGATGGTGATTTAAGGCAGAGATTCAGGGAGCTAATGTGAAAGTTAAAACTAGAACAAAGAGAGTTGCTTTCTCGGCGAGACAGACAGACAAGGGAGAGAGACGAGTTAAATGCGTGGCTACAGGGATTCTGGATGAAGGAAGGATTCGGATACTTGAATATTTGCGTCTCATTCTAGGTTAGGTAGATCCAGTGAAAACGGCATTGTTTGCAACTGAAGCAGGGGTAACCAATGTGCTGGGGGAAGCGGGTGGTATTTGCGAATGCTCTTTGGAAGGGTTGAAACTCATTCAGCAGGGCGATGGGAAGCTGAATTGTATCTCCAGTGTGAAGGAGATTGAGGAAAATGATTTCATAAATATGGTTACAAAGTCAAATGAATTTCACGGGCTGGAGGAAGGTGGTATGAAATGTGTCAATTTCAACACCAGGAGCATCGACAATAAGGCGGAGTACAAGCAGCATGGGTTTTCGATATTGTGGCCATTTCAAACATGTGGACTGAACAGGGAGAGTCATGAATGTTGCAGGCGCCGAGGGCAATGGCAAAATGAGTGAGAAATGCTGTCGTGATCCAATTGCACCGAAGGGGATAAGGAATTTCCAAGCTTTTGTACCAAAAAGCAGGAGAATATGAGACAAAACCGATGTTTTGATAAAGGATGTCTCAAAACGGCAACATGATATTCCGATGGAATGAAGGATGAGTGGAGAGCCAATATTCAATGGTCATGCAGCAAATTGTTACCAGCAATATGGGTGCAAAGCAAATATACGAGGCGAGAGAGGCGGCGTGAAAGTGAGAAAGTGCGGAGTGGGTGCGTTTCAGATTCCTCGCACCAGTTGTGGCGGAGGTGGGACCAGTCCAGACTGGAGTCGGCACAGCTTGGCAGGACCTGCGAACCTTGGCGTGGGGGGCGGTGGCTTATTCACTCAGGCATATACAATGACTGTTCAGTTAAAATGGCAGGGTGAGTTTGTTTTTGGAACCTTTTAACGTTGGCCCTGAGAAAAGAGCAAGGACAGGAACTCGGAGGAAGCTGGTCATTTCACTTTATAAAATGCTGGGAGCAGCTCTGAGGAGTTCCGACCTGTAATTGTTTTGTTTCAATGTGGACTGTGATTAGCAATGCCGATTGAAAATGTGAGTGCAGCAGCTCTCTGCTGTTTAGTCAGATTTTAGCTCTTGACCTGGAGAAAATGAGGCCGTGACATTCGGTCTCTGTCTAGTTGGAGTTCAAAAGATGGGAAACATTGCCTCCGACTTTGTTCTTATGTGAGGCTGTTTGGTGGAGCAGTGCAGCTTGCCGCAGCTTGCCTCAGCTGCTGTGGTTTGTTGACATTCACACTGTCAAGGCACTCAGCGTGAGTAGTCTCATAAGCCACTGTAGGAATGAACGTCTCTCACTCAACGGTGACTCGTTCATATGAGGAACAACAACTTGAAGATGGTGTCAAACAGAATCGTTGACTGATGTTTCGAAGACCCATATTCATTTGCGAAGTGTTATGTTGAGAAAAGTGTACTTCGCGTGTGAATTACATCTCTGAACACCAATGAGCTCCAGGGGACAAGGGAACTAACTTTTAAGCGAAATATCCCTGCGTGAATTCACATTGGCATCGATTAGATCAAATTCCATCAGAACACTACACCCCCCACCACCGCCTCCCAAACATACCTGTTCGGGAATCTGCCATTTTGTTCCCGATGTGGAACGGGCAAACTTGTGCTCATCCTAACAGGTGTTACTGTATTGACAATGTCTGTTCAAGAGCAGAAATAAAAAGCAAACTTTAAAAGGACAGAGCCTCGTCCAACCTCAGAATGACTTTGGAATCACCGACCCTTTGTCAGAAACAGTAACGTAGCTTTTAAGACATCCTTTGCCAAAATGATTTTGCCAGAATGGTGCTGAAATGTCTGCTTCCGAAATAGTGGTTAAACAGCATTGAGCATCTTAATCTGTTTTTTTTGTTGTTACATTAAACCAAAACACCAAAAGTGGGTGGAGTCAGGCTCACCAAGATCCAGGGCTTTAGTTTTACCTTCAGTTTAAGTTGGGGTGGTATTTGGAGAGAGATTGAAGCTGATAGGCACAGATCTGTCCCCTCTCCTAAAAAAAACTTGCCTAATCTATCTGCTGCGAGAGCGTTACTTTTTTTCCCGGTTTTCTTTTCTCCATATCTGGAGGTAGCAGATGTTTATAAAAATATCAGTGTTTGTGAGAACCCAAAAACAGACGATGTCGGAAAAACACAGCAGGGTTGGCAGCATCTCCAGAGTGAAAACAAGGTTAATGTATTTTTGTGAATTTGCTACAGTGAACAGTTGATGATTAATCATTGCATTCGTCTGTTTCGCCTTTGAATGAAATGAAAGTGATGCCAATTCTGTGTTGTGTTCTGTCTGTTAACTGTTTTCAAGGGAGAAATTGCACTTTTCTTGTGTCTTTAACTCAATAAAAGTTAGGATCTGGGCTATATTCTCGATCTGTTTTGCAGAGATTTGGTCCAGTTCCGAACATTTGCCGCAGCTTTAACTGGACGACAATCCTGATGTTGCAATTTGACTAAACATGCATGAGACACAAGGTTCAAAATCTGAGTTAGAAACTGCAGGAAGAGAATGGAATCGGTCTGGCTCCGTGAGTGAGTTCTCTACATATGTCAAATAAAACAGTAACATTTTTAAATGATTTTTTTTAAAAAAATTGTGTACGCTCCGTGAAATATACAAAAAAACCCATAAACTGCTCGAGAAACCCGTCAAGTCTGGCAGCATCTGTGTAGAAAGCAGAGGTCAGTTTCGAGTCCAGGGACTCTTTATCAGAACTCTCTGTGAAATAAATGGAGACCATGAAGCTTCCCTTTCATTGTTGATGGATCGCTCCTTAATGAACTCTGCTATGTACGTTTTGATTGGGACAGTTTTGACCTTTCTTTGATC
>NW_025203842.1:0-2758 GCF_004010195.1 Chiloscyllium plagiosum
TGGGAGTCATCTTTCAAGTTATGTAATCTCTGCAAAGTCTCCTGTGGAGTGGAATTCACGTTGGAACCCCACTGGTTTGCTTGTTCAGGAGGCGTTTTATCAGGTCCCACACAACATCACGAAATACAATTTGATTGTTGAAAACGTACCAGCATTCATTAAAGATTGTTTAAGGATGGAGGGAGCCTTCAAGAGACGTTTGACAGGCTCACGAATGGATCAGGACATGGCGGTTTATCCATAGTACACGATAGCTCCACAAAGAATTTCAATAATCGGTTTAAATCTGACTACACTTTCGTAAAGTATCTTGAAAATGCATCATACCCTTGATTTTCTTTCTCTAATTGCCTTGCTCAACAACTTTAATAACATAATATTGAGAAGCTTTCCTGTGCCAGATGTTCAGCTAACTGCCTGTCATTTCCTTCTTGACTTCCTTCTGTTCTGACTAAATAAAACTCTATGATCTACATTGGATCCCATGATGCCTCTCCACTGATTTTGGAATTCTCAGATTTGCTGTCAAATCCATCCATGGTCTTACACCCCATTAATCCACCACTGTTTCCAGCCCAACATTCCTCTGTGCTCTTCACACTCCTCTACTTCTGCTCTCTGTATTCGAACGTTCCTTACTCCCCCACTGCCAGATATGGATTTTACACTGAATGAAAGTGTCTGAAGCAGGGTTGTAGTTCACTAAAAACTACAGGCTACTGCTCTTGGCGTTAACATGTAGTTCTACCACATCACCATGTCATGTAAAAAAAAAACAATTCATTCTCATGCTTATAATGTAGATTCCTGCAAAATGCTTGACTTCTATCTGTGTGCTGGCTATTACCGTATGTTTCTCTATCCCCTGTTTCATTTTGACTGTGACAAGGCACATTTTACTGCTGAAAATGTGTTGCTGGAAAAGCGTAGCATGTCAGGCAGCATCCAAAGAGCAGGAGAATCGACGTTTCGGGCATGAGCCCTTCTTCAGGAATGGCTCATGCCCGAAACGTCGATTCTCCTGCTCCTTGGATGCTGCCTGACATGCTGCGCTTTTCCAGCAACACATTTTCAGCTCTGATCTCCAGCATCTGCAGTCCTCACTTTCTCAACATTTAACTGCTCCCTCATTCACTTATAACTGTCCTTTATTTGACGTCTTTATTTCTAGTTTTGTGTGTGGTGGGCCAGTGACAGCCTGATGTGTAATTCCAGATTGTTATGAAGTTGAAAGTGTGTGCTGTACCTTTAAGAGAGGTAGAATGTTGTCCTGCACTGAGAACGTATGAGAGCAGTGTCAGAGTTTACTGGAATATTGAAAATATATAACATTTGGCTGTGTGATAGGTACCTGAAGTGGTTGCTATTTTGACAACAATTCAAATTTAACCAACGAATTTCAATTACGTCTCAGTAAACTAAAAGCCAATTTCGAATTGATTATTCTACCGACATCGAACTAATGAGATAATCCGGTTTTGGGGGTATAAGAAAGGCAGGCATTTTGAACGTCAAAGTTACTGTCATCCAGGGAGTACTATCCGAAAAATAGACAAGCCAAAAACAAAAAAGACAGATTGTGAAATGAAGTGGAATGACGCTGGGATTTTGTGCAGCTAACACCAAATAAATGTTAGCATGAAAGCTGCTGGGTTGCGCTGTTGAATCTTCTTATCATTACCTCGATCACATGTGCCCCACACGCTGACAATTGATAACTCGCCCGATTCTCAGTTCATCTGCTGTTAAAACTCTCAGATTTTCCCCTTTTGATATCACTGGAGGAGACGTTAAATGAAAAGTCTGGCGATTTTGGTCGAATGACAAATTGTAGTTCTGAGGAAAGATGCTTTAAAATGAATATCAAACGCGAGTGTAAAAATTCAGTGAAGGAACAAAAAATGCAGTGACACTGCTGGAAGAGTGCCACAGAGCCCCGAAGAACCTCCTGGTACAGTGGAGCTAACGGCCATTAATCTCTCAATAATGATCAAATAAAAGGGTAGGAATAATGGGGTTTTTTTCACAACTAGTGTAGTGTGTCATTGTAATGCGAAATGATTTTTGAAGTGATTTCAAAAGCACTGTTTTGATCAGTCATGGCAAGACAAACAAGAGCAGCACAATAGGAGGAATGGCGTCGGGAGAGCATCTTGGTAGTAGAGATCAAAAACCAGTCAGTTTAACGTCAGACTGAAGGCACCTCGCACAAGAATTAGACTAGTATTTTTGACAAGGTGTGTGTTTATTTTACAATGGCAATCTGGTTAAAAGATAAACGTCTGTGGCATTAATGGAAACGTAGCAAGTAAGGTGCCATACTGGCTTAGTGGCAGGAAATCAAGACGAATTGTTAACATGTAATCTCTGGGACATCCAGTAAAGTCTCCGACATGATGATTGATTTCACAACCACCGGGATTGAAATGGATCGAATGGTTTCCTGTTCCCAATCATGGGATGGGACACGTTTACCCATCAAGAGTGACAGCAGCAACACAGACAGAATGGTGCCGATGTGCACGTTAGATTATGGAATGCCTCAGTGAAATGGCAGGAGCGATGTAAAGGAGGGTTAATGGCCTTGTAAGGGAAGGAAATCTCTGAAAGTGCGTGGGTTTGAATTCTGATTTATGAAATGGAGAATTGTGATATTCCACATAAGTAACCAGTGTTGCAGAATATCATATAATCTCGTGTTCCCAGGGCTAAACTAAGAGAGACTGAGTGGCGCAGCAGTGAAGATCAAACTGGAAAT
>NW_025203842.1:4764-8966 GCF_004010195.1 Chiloscyllium plagiosum
GAAGTGGTGGAGGCTGGTACAATTGCAACATTTAAGAGGCATTTGGATGGATATACGAATAGAAATGGTTTGGAGGGATATGGGCGGGGTGATGGCAGATGGGACTAGATCGGGTTGGGATATATGGTCAAAATGAACAAGTAGGACCAAAGGGTCTGTTTCCATGCCGTGCATCTCTCTGACTCTATGACTCTATTTGATGTTGACATTATGCTCGAGTTTACCTTGATTTATGGAGGAAAAGCAGGAAACTAATGTTGAAATTTATAGGATCAACGATTATCCCATTCAATGGCTGAACATACAAGATGCTGAATGGAAGCTTCATCATGACAGATATGTTTTCATTATGAATCGCGCTGAAACACAAAGTGGGGAGGATTGGACTGAAGCAGTAGTGGTGATATTCTTTCCTGGCTAAATTTTTGAAAGTGACTGCTATTTCTCCTGTCCATGTTAACATCACAACTCTGAAGCATGAAAGTATGAAGAACATGTGGGGCAAGTTGCGCAAAGTCTAACGTGCCTGACTCCAGATCAGAACATTGCAGGTTTCACTCCTCTCTAGCTCGAGGTTAACGCACGTACATATTACACTTACAACCTAATTTTCCTCATTGTTCTGAAGCCGAGATGAAGTTTGAGCTCCCACCACTTTTGAATCGGCACGAGCCATCGACACAGAGCCAACGATTCCTCGAAATGGCAAGGAAACTAAATAAATATCTTTGTCTAATGTTGGTTCATGGAGTGCCGAGGCACCTTCTCCTTGTTTAAGAGGCTGGGACACTGACTCTGATGTTCGTGGAGACATTGATTGATTCGAAGCATTGAAGGAAATCCTATCACAGAAGCCCTCGCTGTTGATGCTGAACAAAACAGCCCTTCGTAGGAATTGAACCTGTGCCGCAGTGGTAAAAGTGCCAATTCAGAACCACGACACGACCAGGGACAAGTACAGCGGTCAGACGTACGTAGAGTGACAGCCCTCAAATGTGTTGGACGCGTTCTTGGCAGAAACAATCGCTTGACTATCCTCATTCCATTTTCCATCACTTTGCCTTGTATGCCTTAGCATCACAAATACAGATTCAATACCTCTGAAGGTTGTGTTGATTTCATCACAATGAGTTGCAGATTTATCCACCACCACTGGTGGATAAAGTTTTTACTGCTTATCTCCTGAAAACCTTCTGCCTCTGACATTTAGTCTACACCACTTGGCGTTTGACCGACAGGAACCATTTCTTTCAGCCGAATGTGCCTTTATCTCTTATTGTTTTGCACATTTCACTCATGTTTCCTCACAATCTCCTCTTCTCCATTGAAATTAGAACAGAGAAACTGATCGTTTCCAAAAAAAAAAACACCCTTTGCTGAATATGCATTGTGTCATTTTCCTGAGCCTGATGTTCCAGTGATCTCCGGAACATGTCAGCAAAAATTGCTACATGTGCACTGATCTCACAACAGCAGAATGTCAATGGATCGACTAGTTTTAAGGTCCTAAGTGTGGGATTGTGTCACGTTCGCCCAACAAAATTAACTGCAGCTGCACAGACTGAACAATGTCAATGCGAGTACTTGATTGCCAAATGCTTCAGTGAAATTGGAGGATGAACCGAAAGTAGGGTTACTGATCGTGTGATGGGGAGAAATCTCTGAGAATTGGTGGGTTTGAATCAAGATACATAGACAGCAGAGATGTGAAAGGGCGAGGGGTTGAAGGAGCAAAATCATCACCTCGACGAATATTTTCATGTCCAAAAAGATTGATTCGCTCCTGCTTTTGTGAAGCATGTCTTACTCTGCATAAAACCGTAAGAAGTGACAATACTGGATGTCACATTGCAGATGATCTTTCTGCTGCCACAACGCAAAGAGCTAACCACTGCACGATACCGGCACCGCATGGAATAGCATGATGCAAAAAGCAGTAAAGAAAGTGGCAGAGGATATATTAGGATCTGGTCTCCATGAACAGTAGGAATACTTGACAAACAGTGACTGAGACATGCAAACTCATGGTTGGCTGAATGGTTAACTTCGGTATCTCTAGAGCCGATGGATATTTAATCACTTAGTTTGTTGAAGGCGAAGATTGATATAGTCCTCCAGAAAATGAAAGCGTCAGGGAATAGTGCAGGGAATCGCTGGAATGTAGTTTACCATCGGCTACTTTACCAATTTCGTCATACAAGGAAGTGACAACTGCTGTGGAATATCATATAGTGCCAGGTTTCAGGCCTGGAATACGAGAAACTGTGTGGTGCAGCACGAATATCAAACTGGAAATGCGGATGAGGCTGAGCCAGCGGATATGAGTTCAGTAATGAAATCATTGACTGTGAAGTATTTCACTGAAAGTACAGAGTGAATTGAGATGCCGGGGACTGGGAGTTCCAACATTGCCTGGAGCAGTTTATATTGACGTGGTATAAGTCGCATCAGGCTGGGAGCTCCAACCTTAACTGCAGCAGCTTCCATTGACACGAGCAGGGAGTATTGGGATATCAAGCTGGAAGGTCCAGCTGTATCTGGAGCAGCTTCTATTGACATCTGCACTGAGAGAAACGGAGGTAATGTTTTCGCTCTCTGAGCTATCTCATATGGCTAACTCTGCTCTGGGCAGAAAGGGAATTTGTTTGCAAGTTTCATTTTATTCAATTTCTTGTAAACTCGCACAGGTCGTTAAAATACATTCAGGCTTCGAAAATTAGCTTGAATACGATGTTGTGATTAGGCATTAGTTTATCAAAAGTGATGGAGCAAAATCACTGAAGTGAATTTGAAATTGATCAGATGAGCGGAGATCCCATTGAGTGGCTGAGCAGACACAAAGTGAATGGAAGCTTCATGAGGATGAATGTCTTTTCGTTACAAAACCTCCCGCTGCACAAACAGTGGATCATTGAAATGAAGCTGTAATGGTGGTTCTCTTTCCTGGTTATTCAACTTGTGATCATGAGTACGATTGGTCATGTCCGTGTTTAGATCACAACTCTGCAGAATACTAACCTCAAGCACGCGCAAGCGCAGTGTCACAATGGATAATGCGCTTGGTTACGGTCCAGAGATTGTAGTGAAGGTTTCGACTTGGTTCAAGAGCAAGACTGGCAGGCTTCGAATTCACATACAAGCTAATCTCCCGCACAATGTAGCACATACAACGGGCCAGTGGTACATGGATAACGTGCCTAACGATAGATCTGCTGTGTGGAGTTTCGATTCGAACCTGGCTTGCGGGCAGCGCTGACTTTATTGCATTTAAAACTGACTGTTCTGAAGCCGAAATGAGGTTTGCACCTTGAACTGCAGGGACAAGAGTCCCTTCATTAAATGTCCTTGCGAACGTCAGAGTCAATATCCCAGAGTCATCACTGGAGGGGAAGCTGAATTCTTCACTCACGTTGCCCTTTACACCTGTCAACTTTCCGAAATTCACTGTGGCACCTGCGATTGTAAAGGAAACAAGGCACAGAGTCAGATCTCAGCTTTGGCAATCTTGGGAAAACCTTTAGGAATCAGAATCAGAGGAGAATGGAGAGTGAACTGTCTGAATGAGCAGAGACTGCCGAGTGACCGACCCCCTTCTTTAAGAGGCTGCGACATCGTCTCTCATTTCTCGACGTCATTAATTGATCCGAGGTACTAAAAGCACTCCCATTGCAGGTGGTATGCTTTTGCTGATGTCGCTGTCAGGATCAAAATAAACCCCAACTCCCGGACTGAGAATGAAAGCCGGGTCACAGCGAAGAAAGCGAAAAAAATGGAACTGCTAGCCCACCACGGACAGCTACACGAATACCACGTATGTGTAGAATGACAGCCCTCAAGGTCGTTGTACATGCTTTCGTCAGATGCAATCGCTTGAATGTCTTCATTTATTTTCATCACTTGGCCGTGCATGCATTAAGAACTCAAGTTCAGATCCGTGTATTTCTGAAGGTTATGTGGGTTCGCCTCTGCGCATCCCTTCAGACAGCGAATCCAGATTCAACCATCCGCTTGCTGATGAGATTTTTCTGCATATCTCCTCAACCCTTTCCAACTCTTAACTTCAGTCTACGCCCCAGTTGATCGGTCAAGAGGAAACATTTCTTTTAGTCTGCATTGTTCACGTCGCTCATTCCTTAGTGCACATGAAACATGTATCCTCACAGTGTCCCCTGCCTTAAGAAAACAACCACAGTCAAAACAAT
>NW_025203843.1:0-8966 GCF_004010195.1 Chiloscyllium plagiosum
TGAAAATGTGGTTTATTTACTGAAGGCAAGCTATCTGCGGAAATGTTCTGGCTATGTAATGCTAAGTAATAGGCTAGCAAAAATGTATTCACACTCAGACTTTGGTGAACTCGATATTGAGTTCTAAGGGCTGTTAGTTGTCTTGTAATTATTGTACCTTGGAAAAACAGCGGCTTGCAGAGCGACTCTCACAAGACGCTGTCTCAATTTTGCTTTCATTGGACAGTTCAATTGACGATGTTGTACAATCTTAATATCACTTTGAAATGTCAGCCTTGTAAAACACCTCAATTTTGTGTTGCGTTTTATGTGATAGAATTATTGGCTTTCATGCGATCAATCGTTAAAGTTGAAAGTCCCAAGGTCATTTCCATCTGAAAAGATACCATAAATTAGAATTTTAATTGTACTGGAATTTTGTGCTGCAAATATTACATTGTCATGAGCTGCGTGTGAGCTGAAAATGAGGCAACTACTGTTCTTACACTGATGCTCGAACACAAAACTTGCATTTTGCCCTTACAACTGAAGCAAGAAAATCACGAATTAAATCATCTTGGGAAATTCTCAATAAGTGAAGGGAGCATTCTTTCTTACAGAACCATCCCAGCTCATAATGGCATGTTGGTTATAATGTATTTTAGCATTATGATAAAATGTGATTAAATAGAATAGTAAAATCGCACAGGAGAGAAGAACTCCTGCCCATCAAGTCTGTTCAGCCAAATATATAATACACAGTCAGGAGGCTGGAAGAACACAACAAGCCAGGTAGGATCAGGGCGTGCAGAATTCGACGTTTCGGGTGTGAACCTTCAAGTCTGCGAGTGTGGGGAAGCTGCAGATCATGGAGGTGGAGGGGCCAGCGTTTTGAAATGGGGACATGTGAAGACAAGTAGAGGGTACAACCTTGTTGGTCAATGGGAGGAATGAATCCGTTTGGTGTCAGGAAAAAAATGGAAGGGATGGCGAAGGTGGAGGGAATCGGGGGATGGGAAAAAGGCTATCTTAAATTGGATATCTTAATTTTGGACCCTCCAGGGTGTAAGCTACCCAGGCGGAAGATGTCGTTCCTCCAACTTAAGGTGGTCACGTTGAGGCAATGGAGCAGGCCAAGGATGGTCATGTGGGAAACGGAACAGTAAGGGGAATTAAAATGGACGTTGTCTAGGAGGTTCTGTAGACATTTGTGTTCCTGGATACAATTCTCACTCAAACGATCCCTATGTTACCTTAAGTTTCCCCGATGTAGAAATGCACCTGACGCAGTAAACGAGGTTGGAAGAAAGGCAGGGGAATCTCTGTCTCACCTGGAAATACTTTTTGCGGGTCCTGGACGGAGGTGAGAGGAGTGGTGTACGAACAGATTTTGCATCTTTTCCGGTTGCAGGGAAAGGTTTGTTGGGGTTCACGAGGGTTGGTTTGAAGAATGGTGCAAACCAAGAACTGTTGAAGGGAACAGTCCACGCAGAAGGCAAAAGAGGCGTGTGGAGGTAAAGATGTTCTTCGTGATGAGGTCTAGCTGGAGTTGGCGGGAGTGTTCCATGATGATGCGTTCGATGCGGAGACTGATAGAATGGGATATGAGGGCAAGGGGGGAACTGATTTATTGCATTTGGAAGGGGGCGTTAGAGCAGTGGAACGGGAAAACAAATGAAGCGGTGGAGCGCTATCTGAATTACATTGGTCTGTCAGGGAAATTAAATTGAGTCGGCTCAGCTATTAACAAGAGCAACAAAAATGAGCTTTAATAATTTTAACCTCTGCATTGCAGAGGGACCACATGCACTTGACAAAAATGCCTTGCGCAAGAGCCCTGAGCATAATTCATGTACTCGTCTTATACTGTTTCTTAACACGCTCTCAAAGACAAAGACCGTGAAGACTTTAGTTGGTGTTCTTTTCATTCCCTTGTTGTGGACATACTGTTCTTATATTCTTCTCTTGTTTAATGTTTACAAACTTCTGCAGAGACAAGCTATCCTTCGACTGAGACTTCAGCAAAGTGTCAGAAAGTTTTAAATTTCGTAAAGCATTGTCTTTCAAATTTGAGCAGAACTGGATTTCAGAGTAGTTGTTCATTTGGTTAATTTTCTATGACATTTTCCCCCTTCTTGTCATTTTATTGCAACCAGGACAACAAAACATAGAGCCAGATTAAAAAAAAATCTACAAAGCCAGATAGCTAAAAGTCAGCAATCTTAACAGCTGTCTGTATTGTAAGGAGCATTTTAGACGCCACATGAAACTCTTCGCTTTCTAGTTTTTCCTCCTGAAGTCTTTCACCACTATACAGTCTCCAGGTTCTAGAACGTGCAGCTTCCCTTCTGTTGGTTCGGTTAGTGCTGCTTTCACTTGATTCTGCATTTCGAACAAAAGTGTAGAGAGGTTCATACAGTAAAACAACATCTCATCCTCACAGTGGCCTGTTATCTGTCTTACCTTTGGTCTTGGGCCAATTCCTGTGTTAAGCGTCCTACCGATCAAAATTTCAAAAGGCGTAAGATTAGCTCTTCCTCTCCTCCTAGATCTCACATCCATCAGCACAATTGGAAGTGTTTTTGTCCATGCCACCCCGAGTTCCTCACATTTTGTCAATTTATTTTTTAAGGTAGCATTTTCTTTTTCCACTGCCCCACCGCTCGCTGGGTGTTAGACACAGTGTTGTCTCATGTTTATTCCCAAATAATCACTGATCTTGATGTAAAGTATTATTGACAATTGGTGTCCCAATGTCACTACTAAGCCTTTGAGGGATGCCCCTGTATCTACCAAAAACGATAACTGGGGTACCTTCCACATATAATATAGAGGTAGGCATTGACGTATACGTATCATTATTGTACCGAACATATGGTCCACGCTCTCAAATCTCACTGCTCAATATGGGGCTGGGGTATGTCTTAGTGCTTGTAAGGTTAGTAGAAGAGATTAACATTAGCGAGTCTTCATTTCCAAGCATAAGCGAAAGAGGCTTACTTTTACCTTGTGGACTGCCCACCTCCACATCAGCCTTCCACGTCAGACGCCCTGCTATCCAGCCTCCAGGGCCAATTGAGGCTGTCTGCGTGGGCACTGTCACGCCCAGTGGCCATTGCTCCAGAAACAAAGCACCCGCCAGATCTACCTCTGCCAGCGCCTCATCTGCACTCTTTTTCTGCAGCACCTCCCTCCAACGACTGGGCGACCATCGGCATCATAATAAGCGGAGCTTTATGTGTTTGCTGTTCAATCTTTAGTTTCCACTTATCCTTCTCTTGGAAGAGCAATTGTTCAGCATGTAACACGTGTTGTGCTATCAAATTCAGCTTTCCCGTTTCCCAGGTAGTACATGTGTCTTAATCCTTTTTCGCTCTTTCGCCCTTTATTCCTTTGAAGAAGCTGTTCCGCAGGTGTGCTTCATACAGCGTGACTTCTGCAGCCGTTATGTCTTCAGTGGTCTCAGTCCACGATGGCGTTATGGACTTCAGTGAGGCCAATAAGGTACTGGGACACTGTCTCACTTACTCGTTGTTTACACATTTTTATTTTGGTCATTTCCATTTGCACTGGGAATGCCTCCCTACAGTCGGTTGCCAGCGCTGCAGCAAAAGCAGTAAAGTGTCCATTCTCTCCCGCTTGTGGGTCCGTTGATCTGGTATGGACGTTTACGGCTGGCCATGTATCCTTGACTTTGGTGACATCCACGCCCAGTTTTCGTCCCAGGAGTCGTCTCGTCTCACGTGACGTGAGACAGAACTCGGTACAGACGTTTGTCACTTCTTCAGCGAACTTATTACCTCCAACCTCGCGTGGGTCAGGCAACTGCCCATTGGCACTTTCCAAATCCTTCATGGTCCATGGTCAGTGGAAAAGAACTGTGCACCCTTCTGGGCTGCAACTTCAACCGTTTGGGCTTGCAGAACGACCTGCTAAGATGATCATACGCGAAACCGCTCATCGTCTGACTCATTATCCATCCTGGGGACATTGCGAGCAGGCCCTGAATGACTTTCTCTCTTAGAGTGGCCGTTGTCATTTGAGGCTTCTTGCTTCAGTTGGTTGCAGGTACGATTTGCTATCAATGGTTTCGCAGACCCTGAGGTGGAGTCTGCTGGCTGGAATCATCGCCAGGTGGTTCTCGTAGGGGGCTGCAGGTCTTGGAGGGCAGTCATCAAGGTCAGGATCTTGAACAGACCTAAGAGACTGTACAGCATCTTTAGGTTATTCCTGGGCATATCTGCGTGTACAGGAGTGTCTGTACACGTATTTGATCTATCTTTTACTTGAGGCTTCCTTTCCCTGATATTAGGCACAGCCTTCTACATGTTATAAGCACTCACAATCACAGATGCTATTTTTCCCTTCCTTTTCTCCTTAGATTAGATTAGATTACATTACAGTGTGGAAACAGGCCCTTCGGCACAACAAGTCCACACCGACCCGCCGAAGCGAAACCCACCCATACCCCTACATTTACCCCTTACCTAACACTACGGGCAATTTACCATGGCCAATTCACCTGACCCTGCACATCTTTGGACTATGGGAAGAAACCGGAGCACCCGGAGGAAACCCACGCAGACACGGGGAGAACGTGCAAACTCCACACAGTCAGTCGCCTGAGGCGGGAATTGAACCCGGGTCTCAGGCGCTGTGAGGCAGCAGTGCTAACCACTGTGCCACCGTGCCGCCCACTTCTCTCTCCTCCAACCTCGAACTCAATTTCCAACTGCCTTTTACTAAAATATCCCCATCCGGAAAACCACATTCCTTGATCATTAATTCTAACTGCTTTAGAGACTCTGGGCCATAATTATTTATCACGTAATAAACGTTTGGTTGGCCATTCAAATTCCTCTGTGAACCCTCTTTTTGTTTGCTCTTGCCGGAGCCCATTTTTAGTGTTCCTGAAAAAGCGTTCAGCTCTCTCTATTTCACTTACGGTACCGTTATCCTTTTCCCTTTGACTTGCTTTTTACATCCAATGGTCTCCTCTCGCATTGGGCAGGTCCGCCTCAACTCCTTGGTATTCATAAACAACGAAACCACGTACCTGGTACGTTTTTGGAGACTCCAACTCAGTCAGTGTTAGTTCCAGTTCGAAAACCACCCTTAAACTTGCTGTCTCTCAAACACTCGAGAGACGGCAATCCTTTCTCTTTAGTTTTGCTCGAATACCGCGTGAGAGTTTACTGAACCGTTTTCCTGATTCATTTATTCGCTTAGAATGTGTCTCTATATAGGATTACTTAAGCCACGACTCTTACCCCGACCCGATTCAGTCCAGACCCCGGCGCCGGGGCGATCCACAGATTCCCTGACCTCTCACGCAGTGGGGCCAATTTAGCGTTCGAGATGAAGTAATAGACCTTCAAGGCGCTGCCGCCTGCACATCCTGGGAATCTTCAGAATCTTAACCCGTGATGGGGCGCTGGGCGAACCCCAAGTTTACTGTTGTTGAAGTTAAATTGACTCGACTCAACTCTTCACAAGAGCAACCAAAATGAGCTTTAATAATTTTAACCTCTGCATTGCAGAGGGACCACATGCACTTGACAAAAATGCCTTGTTAAAGGGCCCTGAGCATAATTCATATACTCGTCTTACACTGTTTCTTATCACCCTCTCAAGGACAAAGACTGTGAAGATTTTAGTTGTTATTCTTTTCATTCCCTTGATGTGGACATACCTTTATTATATTTTTCCCTTGTTGAATGTTTACAAAGTTCCGCAGAGACAAGGTATCCCTCGACTGCAGACTTCTGCGAAGTGTCAGAATGTTTTAAATTTAGTAAAGCATTGTTTTTCAAATGTTACAGTAACTGGATATCAGAGTAAATGTTAAATTTCTTAATTTTCCATTACAGGTCGAAATAGGTGGACATCTGGGATGCTCGCGAATGTAATGCATCCTCGTCAAAGCAAATGCAGTGGAGGTGGAGGAATTCGTAGAATTCTGACATCTTCATTCTTGGCCTGCCAATGAACCACACCGCAAATTGAAGGAACCAATCCTCATCTTCCGATTGGGCAGCCAACTTCTCGGAGCAGACAACATCGAATTATCCAATCTCAAATAACCACCTTTCCCATATGTGGACTCCCTTCCCAGCGCCGCCTCCCATCCACTCCTCCCTGCCACCAACCAGATTCACTCCTCCCCTTGACAAAACAGTTCGTACCCTCCACATGGCTTTACCTATCCCCACTTCACTACGGTATCCCTGCAATCCCATTGTCTGCAGCTCCCCTGTACCTACTCGTAGTCCTGAAGATGCGTTAGGCCTGGAAAATCGACTTCTCCACATTGTGATGCTGCATGGCTGATTGTCTGTTTTTGATTCCAGCATAAGAAGTCTATTTTTATCTTCTCTGCCGCATATATAAGGCAACCAAAAGGAAGCCCACCTCTTCTGTAGGAGCCCTGCAGCTCAGAATGATACAACACTTTCCATAGCCAATGTAGTACTCTGGAAATTCTCTGTGGTTTCCCACCTCACAATTCTTTGAGAGTAGGAGTTAGGATGTCACGTTAATATTGAACAGAGTATCGCTGAGACATCTTCTGCAATACTGTCTTCAGTTCTGCTCGCCCTGTTATTGAAGTCGAGAAAGTTCAGATGAGATTGACAAAGATGCTGCTCTATGGAAGGTTTGAGTTACATTTAAAAGCTTGATAGAATGGGATATTTCTCACTGAAATATAAGAACTGGACATATGAGCTTATAGAGACTTATAAAATCAAGAGATGTGTGGATAGAATTAATGTTGTGTTGTTTGCATTGACTTCAAGACTCGGGACACGTTTTGTCGTGAAAGGCTGATGATATAAGAAAATGTGAGGCAATAGTTTCAACAGAGGGTGGTTTCAATGTTAAAGGAACATCCGAGAGATGAGATATTTGCGGCTATACCAGTCCTATGGGAAATAACGAGTATAAAAGCATCGGAATGGCTAAACCATAAAGACCATTAGTGAACTATTGCAAGGGGTCGGTGAAATGTTACACTAATCATGATGATGTATCAAAGGGACTGTGGAATGACACCAATTAGCGGAGTCAGGCTGAATCTAAAAGATAATTGAGACAGGATCAGATAGCAACAATCAGTGAAGGGAGACTCGCCTGCTGAAGATTAACGTTGGACGGACGTAATTGCAAATATTTAATCAGCAGTTAGCAGGGTCAGCATGTCAGGTTTCTGGAGACCATTATGGCAAAATGTGACAGCAGTTACTGAATTCGTAGCTAGCAGGGTTAGCCTGAGATTAAAGACAATTTTGGTAAATGTGAGAGCAAATATCTATCATGACAGATTAGAATAAGATTAAGTTTAATGTAGTAAAGTTTATAGTGGCAGACGTAGAGAAGTGGGCGGCATGGTGTCACAGTGGTTAGCACTGCTGTCCCATAGTGCTAGAAACCCGGGTTCACTTCTCACCACAAACGACTGAGTGGCGTTTGCACATTCTCCCCCTGTCTGCTTGGTTTTCTTCCGGGTGCTCCTGTTTCCTCTCACATTTCAGAAATATGTGGGTGAGGTGAATTGGCCATGCTAAATTGTCCGTAGTGTTGCGTGACGGGTTAGGGGAATGGGTCTTGATGTGTTGCGGGTCGGTGTGGACTTGTTGGGCTGAAGGGCCTGTTTCCACACTGTAAATAATCCAATCTAATTTTATAATCTAAAAAGAAATAACAGGAACTAAGCCTGTATATGTCTACTGAGATAACCCTAACTAACACCGTTGGACACGCTGATAAGCTGGAAGGAAACATGATAACAAAAATGTATAAAGATCAACGGACCCCGAGGTTCGTGGACAATCAAGCGTTCGCTTGTTGGTTGTCACAGCTTTTGTTTGCAAATAAAATATTATCTTCTTGAAGAACCTTGTTCGTCCCCTGGTAGTTCTCAACAATTCTCTACGACATTACGTTTACAAAAACACTTAGATATGTACATGAATAGGAATGTTTTGTGGGAATCCGGTTTGGGACAGGCAAGTCGGACGAGTTTAGTTTACAATTATTTTCGGCAAGCACTAGTTGCACAAAACTGTCTGTTTCCAAGCTGTATGACTCTGCGATTCAATAACTCCATAGCTGTCCTTCCAGACAGTGCATCCCAGACGTCCAGCACTCGGGTGGTAGGATTTTTTTTTTCAAATCTTCTGATAATCTCCTGGGTTATTAAACCTGACTTGATCCTTCAACAAACAGCAACATTTACTTTCTATCCATCAATACTATCTCCCTCGGAATCGTTTGGACTTCCGTCACTAAGCCCCTCAAATGTTCAGAATTAAAGAGAGAACCACTTACGATTACGCGGCCTCTCTTCATGGCTAAAGCATCCCATCCCGGTAACAGCCTGTTGAATCTGCATTACACCCTTACTAGTACAACCACGTCTTGTTCTATGAAGCTCTGTCATGTTCTGCCGACCTATTTCACAAATGATGAAGGCCCGCATCCTGGTTACCTTATAAAATAACTTGTTGATTTGTCCTGCCAAACTCAGAGATCCCTCTGTTCTGTATTTGTTGATATCATTGAAAGTGTTAGCAGAACAGCAGGCATGAAACGACTTCCAATTGGAGGAAAAGCTCCATTTAATATATTCCACAGGTATGCTCTTAGAAATAAAATTTTAGCCATGAGGCGAGCTGGAGTGTTTGGAATTCCGCATGGTGGCCTCGGTACTGCCATTTTAACAAACTTGTGAGACCATATCTTTTGTGAAAAATTTTGGTGTTGACGTCCGAAGTTTCCGAAGTCAGAGTGTCCATGAATTAAGTGTATGATCATTTCTTTGTGTGAAATTACTTCCAGGGCGAGCGGAAACATAGTCATAGATGTAATTTGTGACATAGCAATGAGCCCAAATGTGATTCTAGAGTGCTACAAAATATATACTTTTCAACTCTAACTCCAGTTACACACGTTGTAAAATTTGAATCAGAATTTCGTGTCCAGATTTT
>NW_025203844.1:0-1430 GCF_004010195.1 Chiloscyllium plagiosum
TCAGAAACTGAGGGACAGTTTGTGTTTGTGTGCGCGCGATAGGTGCAGTTGAAAGCGAAACTCATTGTTTGAGAAGGAACGCACATGGAGGAAATTATTTTAAATAAGAACAACTAGCAGGCTTTTTGTTAATCGACAGAGAGAGAACGAGAGAAGTTTCATGGACAGATGAGATAAAAGGTTTGAGAATGTCAAAATAAAGGCATTGCCAGACATAACAGCAATATATATCGGCGTGCACATGAATGACAGATGGATGGGAGTTTGGTGTGAGTTCGAATCAGATTTGCTTCGGCAGGTTTGAAGCTGGGAGCGTCAGCAGCAGATTATTGGTTTCTTTAAGACTGCATTTCATAGCTCAAGGTTCAAACAGCAGATGCACTAAACCTGTGAGATATATTCTGGAGTGGCGAGTATTTCAAGTTAGAAATGGTCAGGGCATGGTGTCAGGAATCAGCTCATGGTCAAAGGGATCACCCACAGTTGTGACTTGTCTGCTTCAGCCGCATATATTGGTCAGGGATGAGATGGAAACAGTGGCAGGAAGTGAAGTTTGTAACCAGAACAGTGGAGAGTGACCTCCATGCTCTTAATATTTAAATAACAAAGGCCATGATACAATAAATTGTAGTTCTCCGCTGAAACTAAGTAGTTCAACATAGAGACCCATGAGTAACGCTGACAGAACAGAGAGGGAGACAGTAATTGAACACATTCCTTGATGTACTTAGTAGTGGTCTGTAGAGCGAATCTATGGATTGAGAGTTTCAACAGGAAGATAATAGTGACAAGAAGTGTAGACTATATAAAAGAACGGTAATACAGTCATAACTGGTTTATAAAAAAAAACAAATCTGGACAGTGACACTTAGCAGGATCACAGACGATAGCCAGGAAAGGCTAATAAATATATTGAATAATGAGAAGATCGTAATAGATCCGCGATGATAAGGACAACCAATTAAATGCAGAAAGATAGCAAACATAATTGGATAAAGTCCTGTCTATTGTTGGAACATGCCAGTCTAATGTTCCCAGATTCTGATACATTTTTGGAACATTCCAGTCTGATCTCTCCTCCCCCGTCTTCAAAATCTGCTGATCCCTGGAAGTGCTGTCAGTGATGCTCCCACTCATGTTATGGGATAACACATTGAGCGGAGCCCATTTATCATTAAAAGATGGAAACCCTCCACTGGGATAATTAGAATCCATGGAGATTGGCATTAATCACAGTCACTGAACAAACACTGGGTAACCGAGCAAAGGCTACGACAACGGATGAATGGGCACCGCACAACAATAAACAGACAGGGGTATTCCCTCCCAGTTGGGGAACACTTCAGTGGTCCAGGATCTTCAACCACGGACCTTCTGGTGACCATCCTCCAAGGCATACTTCAGGACAGGCAGCAGCGAACAGTGGCCGA
>NW_025203844.1:1474-6087 GCF_004010195.1 Chiloscyllium plagiosum
GATACACATAGGGAGGGCCTCAACCGGGACTTTGGGTTCATGTCACATTACAGGTGACCACCATTGCACTATACACGCACACACAGGTACTCCTATACACACACATACATACGGACACACATGTTCACAGACAGGTACACAGATACTCGCACACACCCTTACAGACACACACACTCCCACACTCACACGGCACTCTCTCAGAGACGTAGACCACTCTACACTCATGCACACACATATACACTCTCTCACTGATACTCAAAACCCCCCACCCCAGACACGCACACACTCTCCCACACTCACACATGCACCCCCTCACAGACTTAAGACACTCTACATCACGACACACACATATACATTCTCTCTCACACTCACAACCCAGACAGACACAGACACGCATATACAAACGGTCAAAGATCCACATGCACACATATAATTTGTGGGATAAATTTGTACTTGCAGAGTTACATTGTATTTTGCTCAAAAACTGCATGGATTCATGTAAAACTCTGTTATGTCAGTTTTCAGATTAGAAACAATCTACACATTATGGCATAGGCAGAGAACACAGGGGGATAATAGCTTCAATATATTGTCTAGCTAACATTCACTGTTACAGCTAACCTGAGAATGCAACTTTTTTTTAAAAGGTTTTGTGATTTACACATGAAAGAAGTGAAACTATCATGGTATTCGAACAGTCGAAAGACTCAAAAGACAATCAAGGTATTTTTCAAGGTATAATTTCAGTTACAACACACTGTAAATTTTTGCTATAAATTCTGTGCCATAGAAGTGTGTCCTCCACTATCACCTAATGAAGGAGCGGTGCTCCGAAAGCTAGTGTGATTCTAATAAAACTTGTTGGACTATAACCTGGTGTTGTTTGATTTTGAACTTTGTTCATCCCCGCCAACACCGGCATCACCAAATCACGACTGAGCAAACAGGCTCAATTAACTAGTTTAACACATCACTTTTCATATAACTACAAAAGAGAACATTTACTGGGTTTGGATGTAATGGATGAGGGTTGCTGAGGGATGGACCATAAATCTTTAAAACTTTTTTTAAACTTGGAAATGAGAGTATTAACAGAACACTGCAGGAGTCTATATATGTTCCACTCTGTTTATGAAAGACACAGTTATAAAATAACAGATCGGTTGCATAAAGAACCACGGATGGGCAGGTTTCTAGAATCCTTATTGACTAGTGTGAGGCTACTCCTGGTTTTAAGTGCCCTGCTACCAAATCCTTTCATAACCTTGGAACAGAGCATTGAGACTGCTGCTCAGCAATAGGCTGAAGCAATTCGCTGGAAAAGCGCAGCAGATCAGGCAGCATCCAAGGAGCAGGAGAATCGACGTTTCGTGCTTTTCTAGCAATACATTTTTCAGCACATTTTGCCAACAGAATCATTCAAAACAAAGAGATGTGTTGCTGCAGCTATATGAGGTGTGACAGAAAGGGCACCTGGAATACATTGTGTTGTTTGTGTTTCTGTAACTGAGAAGGGATACAGTTTAACGGCTGCTCGTAATCCATGGGTTACTGTCTCATTTAATGTCTCGGGTCTGTTACACAAAGACAGGAGGAGGCCATTCAGCCTTTCCAGTCTATTACAGTAAGCCACAAGGAGCCCATTCAGCCTCTTGAGCCTGTTACAGAGGGGCAGGAAGTGTTTCTTTAACTTTCTGTTACGCATAAATATTAGTTTTAAATTAGTTGTGGAATAGGAAAGACCTGATGTAAACATTAAAGTTCTAACTTTGAACAAGGATGAAAATGTGTTGCTGGAAAAGCGCAGCAGGTCAGGCAGCATCTAGGGAACAGGAGAATCGACGTTTTGGGCATTAGCCCTTCTTCACAAGGCCAATTTTGAAAGTGCTAGGTGAACCCTGTGAAAGGCTAATTGGAATACCCTATTCACAGGTAAAGGGATGGTTGGAAAATGCAAGGCCATCCAAACTTCGTTTCAGAGAGTCCAGAGCCAACATGTTCCTATTAGTGAGAGTGGCAAGGCTGGTGGGTGCAGGGAGTGCTGGATAGCTAGACATATTGATGCTCTGGTCAAGGTAAGGAAGGAGGCATATGTCAGGAAAACAGAGCTGAGAAATAGGGTTAACACGGCATTGAAGAAAGTTTACAAATCCTTTAATCGAAAAGATTAACTGGGAGAGAACAGGGCCCCTTAAAGGTTAGTAAGGCTACCTATGTGTGGAACCACACGAGATTGGAGGGATACGAAACAAAAATTTCTCCTCAGTATTTAATGAGGATGAGGTTATAAGAGCGAGAGAATGAATAAATATATAGTGATACATTGAAAAGTGTCTATATTACAAGGAGGTGTTTGACATTTTAAAACACATAAAGGTGAACAAATCCCTGGGAACTGATCAGTTGTATCCCACATGTTTGTGGGAAGCCAGGAAGGAGATTGGTCAGCATTTTGATGATGTATTTGTATCATTGATTTCCACAGCTGAGTGTCAAAAGACTGGAGGGCTGGTAACATATGTCATTATTTAAGAAAGTAAGGGAAAATAAAACAGGTAACCATGGATCGCTGAGCCTGACGTCAATGGTGACTAAATTGTTGGAGGGGATTTTTTGGCAAAGGATGTGTATGCATTTGAAAAGACAAGGACTGAAGAGGTCTTTGTATATTGGAGATCACGTCTCACTGACTCGGTGTAATCTTTTGACGAAGTGATGAAGATGATTGATGAAGGCAGGAGAGTGTATGCTGTCTTTATGAAATTCAGTAAGAACATCAAAATGTTCTACATGGTAGACTGGTTACCAAGGTTAGACTGCACGAGGCGAGAGAAGATAGTTCAGGGGCAAGGTCCCAGAAGACTGGGCAGTAGCAAATGTTGTGCCCTTATTCAGAAGGGCTGCAAAAGAAGCCTGGGAAATATAGACCAGTAAGCTTCACATCTGTTTCCGAAACCACTTGAGAAGGTACAGAGATATAAGATATGCATGCATTTGGAAAGACAGAGTTTGACTTGGAGCAGTCAGCATAGCTTTGTGCCTGGCAGATCATGCCTGACAAATTTTGATCGAGTTTTTGAGGAAGTGACCAGGGAGGTTGACGAGGGCAGGGTGGTAGACATATTCTATATGGATTTCAGTAAGGCCTTTGATAAGGTTCCACATGGTAGGCCGCTCTGGAAGGTTAGATTACATGGACTCCAATGTAAACTGGCAAATTGGCGACACAGTTGGCTTGACGTTATGAAGCAAATGGCTATGATGGAAGTATGCTTGTCGGACTGGAGGCCTGTGACTGGTGGAGTGCCTCAGTGATCGGTCCTGGGCCCATTCCTGTTTGTTATCTATATCAATGATTTGGACCAGAGTGCACAACACAACGTTAGTAGGTTTGCAAATGACACTAAATTAGGAGACATCATTGACAGTGAGGAACATTATCAGAAATTGCAACAGTATCTTGATCAGCTTGGGAAGTGGGCTGAGAAATAGCAAATGGAGTTTAATATAGATAAGTGTTTTACATTTCGGAAAGTCAAATCCAGGTAGGAATTTAATGACGAATGATAGTGCCTTAAGGCGTGTAGTGCAACAAAAGGACGTTGGAGATCAGGTGCATGGTTGTCTTAAATTTGAGTCACAGATACACAGGACGGTGAAGAAGGCTGTTGGCACATTGGTCTTCATCAACCCATTGTGTATAGAAGTTAGGACATTATGTTGCAGCTGTACAGGATGTTGGTAAGGCTGGATTGGAGTATTGTGTTCAGTTTTGTTCAGCATGCTCTAGAAAGGATATTATTGAACAAGGATATTATTGAACGTAGAACAAATTTCCAAAGATGTTCCCTGGGCTAGAGGCTCTAAGTTACAGGCAGAGGTTGGACAGGTTAGAACAGGTTGGACAGGTGGGAAACCAAGGTGGTTCTTATAGAAGTGTAACCCTTATAAAATCTTGAGAGGCGTGCATGTGGTGAATACTTCAAAATTTGTTCCCAAGGTTGTGAATCGAGGACTAGAGGACATCCATTAATGTTTGGAAAGGATAGAAAACATAAAAAAGGAAACTGAGGGACAACTTTTTTACATAGAGTGTGGTACGCATATGGACTGACCTGTCAGTGGAAGTGATTGAGGTGGGTACAATAACAACATTGAAAAGGCATTTGGACAAATACACAGATAGGAAAGAATTAGAGGGATACAGAACAAGGATAGGGGAATCGGGTGAGTCTGGATGGACATTTTGGTTGCCATGGACCAGCTGAGCCAAATGGCCAGTCATACTGGCAGTCTCGTGCAATATGACTGTAAATGAGAGTGTTTTGGGGTGAATACAGGGTGTGGGGGTGGGGGGAAACTGAGATAAAATGTCATGGAAGGATATGTTCACAGGTTCAGAATGCTGAAATGAAGACATTTCGAAAGTATCATGCAACACGGGTCAGTATTTCGAAGAATTATGAGTGAAAGGGATATTTCTGTGAGTTCAGGCGATGGAGAGTTTTGGATGAGCATTTGTTCTGCAGCTTTGTAACTGGGAGTGAGGACAGCAGAGTCTTCGCCTCACTGGGCTGGATCTAACAAAAAACTGTCGCAGTGACATTTTCATT
>NW_025203844.1:7060-8967 GCF_004010195.1 Chiloscyllium plagiosum
AGATATTCCTACACACACACACACTCTCACATGCACACGGAAACAGATACACACAGACGTGCACACAGACACCCACATACCCTTATAGACACAGACACCCACACATGCACCCCCTCACAGACTTAAGATACTCTGCACTCACTACACACACGCACTTTCTCACACTCACAATCCCCACCCCAGAGTGACACACACACAGACAAAGACCCACATGCACACATATATATTGTTTGTGGTGAATGTTTATGGTACAAAGTTACATTGCACTTTGCTCAAAAACCACATAGATTCATGTCGAACACTGAGCTCAAAAACTGCATGAATTTATGTAAAACTCTGTTATTTCACTTTTTAGGTTGGAATCAATCTAAACATTAGGTCATAGACTGAGAACACAGGGGGCTAACACCTTCAACACATTGTCTAGCTATCACCATTGTTAACAGCTAACCCGAGAATGCAACGTTAAAAAAAAGGGTTTTGTGATTTACACATGAAAGAAGTGAAACTATCATTGTATTCTAACAGATGAAAGGCGAAACAGACAATCAATTTTTCAATGTATAGTTTCAGTTACAACACACTGTAAATTTTTGCTATAAATTCTGTGTTACGATCGAGCCCTCCACAATCACCTGATGAAGGAGCGATGCTCCGAAAGCTAGTATGCTTCCAATTAAACCTGTTGGACTATAACCTGGTGTTGTGTGATTTTTGACCAGTCACAATTAGTCATTCTGATTATTTCACTTGTCTCACCTTATTGTATTCAGCCAAATACAGCTTCCAAACACTTGTCTCATTATAAAATATAATCTCGAGCAGAGAACATTTATATCTCGAATCCACCTTTTCCCTTGTCATCAAAATTTATCTTGCCCTTTTTTTGTGACCGATTCTGTGTGCAAAATTACACAGTCTCCCACTCAGTTGGCTGGATGGTTTGTTTGTGATGCAGAGGGAGGCCACCAGCGCAGGTTCCATTCCCCACACTGACAGAGGTTACCATGAAGAGGATGCTCTCTCAACCTCACCCCATCACACGTGTGGTGACCTTCAACATAAACCAACTTGAGTGGTCTCTCTAATGAGAGTTATTTGGGACTCTAATCTATCAATGTTAGCATTTTAAATTTTTAACAAAATTTTTTATTGAAAAAGATATTTTATTATTATATTAAATCAAGAACAAAACAACTCAAATAACTGAACAAAATTACACCCATGTGCATGCATATACAAAATAAGTTGAAGTCTCTAAACGGAAAGAAAGAAAAACAAAAATAAATAATAAATAATAAATAAATAATATGGCTCAGCATAACAAAGTGATAGCTTTCGTTCTTCGAGAGCATGAACTGATACACATTCATACGTTCATAATTCTTAATATGTGATTCATTAGACAATATCGTCATGGCTATATAAAAGCCGTTTTTAGAGTGGCAGATAAGCCTGTATCGCGGGAATCAAAAAAGGGTTGACATATTTTATGCAAATCTCTGCTTTTCTGTGATCCATACTGGTGAGAGTGTCCAAAGGGATATTCTCCATGACGAGCTTACAACCACCCAACAGACCTTGAGGTTTTTCAGACATCCAACATAACAGAATATTTTTACTAGCACAGAAAGTATGGGGGAGATACTAAAGGAGTATTGTGCATCAGTATTTACTGTGGAAAAGGATATGGAAGTTATAAAATGTAGGGAAATATATGGTGATACCTTGCAAAATGTTGACATTACAGAGGAGGAAGTGCTGTCTGTCTTGAAACGGGTAAAAGTGGATAAATCCCCAGGACCAAATCAGGTGTAACCTAGAACTCTGTGGGAAGGTGGATAAGTGATTGCTGGTCCTCTTGCTGAGATATTTGTAGTATGGATAGTCACAGGTGAGGTGCCGGA
>NW_025203845.1:0-1313 GCF_004010195.1 Chiloscyllium plagiosum
GTCTATCTGTGTCATTGCCCCAGTCAGTCTCTGCACCATATTCTCACTGTATGACTCCGCTCTATCAATTGTTGGTTAGTCTGGGACACCATGCGTACAACTCACCTGCTCTGTGCATCTTGCTGTACAATACCCAGCGAGCTCAAAGTTTGCCTCACCAGGTGGAATAGCCATGACCGGAGTGTACACCAATCCAAGCTCGAGGATTCCTGCATTGAACTTCCGTAAAGTGGGAGTGTAGAACAAGCGAATTCCAGAACTGTCCAACCTTCCTGCGATGCAGAGTATTTGTCAATGTTGTTTAACTGGACTGCATTCACTTGAAACCTGGCTGGTTCATTAAACACATGCTTCTCCTTTGGTTGAACAAAGTTACTGGATTACATTGAGTCTAGTGCAAGTTGAATAGGGTTACAATAGGGCTCCGCAGCACAGGTACCTGTGCCTAACCAGAGAATCGACTTACCTTTCTCTGGAAAAATGTTATACATACTCACTGGTGCATAGGAGGAATTTACCAAAACTCCACCCATAGGGCGCCACTCTGAAACTGGATCACACTTACTTCGTCCTCAATTCAATAAAATCATATCTCATCACCTACCAGATACTAACTTGGATACACTCAGGGGGCTTCCTGTTTTTCTCTGGAGACAGGGACTTTTTTCTCGTCACTTACCTCATTTGGTGATTGTTAATTCTGAATCTGTGAACAAGGTTAGTGCTTACATTCTGATATCTGAGTTAGAATATAGAACAGTACAGCACATGAACAGGCCCATCAGCCCATTACGTGTGTGCTGACCACGATGCCATTCTAAACTAATCCCATCTGCCTCCCTCTATACGCTCTGTCTGTTCATGTGTCTGTCTAAATAACTCTTAAACATTGCTATTGCCTCTGCTTCTACCAACCTCTTGGCATCACTTCCAGGCACCTATTACCCTCTGCGTAAAAAACTTGCCTCGCACATCTCCTTTAAACACCACCCCCCCACCCCATCACTTTAAACGTATGCCCTCTAGTATTTGACACTTCCGCCCTGAGAAGAAGATGCAGACAATCCCCACAATCCATGCCTCTCATAAGGATGCATAGGATGGGGAAGGAAACGGCAGGGGATGGACACACTTGAAATGTGGAGCTTATTCAAGGAACAGCTACTGCGAGTCATAGAGTCATAGAGTCATAGAGATGTACAACATGGAAACAGACCCTTTGGTCCAACCCGTCCATGCCGACCAGATATCCCAACCCAATCTAGTCCCACCTGCCAGCACCCGGCCCATATCCCTCTAAACCCTTCCTATTC
>NW_025203845.1:2480-8968 GCF_004010195.1 Chiloscyllium plagiosum
GCCAGTGAGCAATACTTTGGATGTGAGTAAAGTTTTGGAAAAGGTTATAAGAGATAGAATTTATAATCATCTGGAAAGGAATAATTTGATTACGGATAGTCAACACGGTTTTGTGAAGGGTCGGTTATGCCTCACTAACCATATTGAATTCTTCGAGAAGATGACGAAACAGGTGGATGAAGGTAAAGCAGTTGTTGTAGTGTATATGGACTTCAGTACAGTGTTTGATAAGGTTCCACACGGTAGGCTATTGCACAAAATATGGAGTTTCAAAATATGAAGGTGATTTAGCTGTTTGGATCTGAAATTGGCTAGCTGAATGAAGACGGAGGGTGGTGGTTCATGGAAAATGTTCATCCTGGAGCTCAGTTAACAGTGGTGTGCCGCAAGGATCTGTTTTGGGGCCACTGCTGTTTGTCATTTTTGTAAATGATCTGGATTGTGGGCGTAGAAGGATGGGTTAGTAAATTTGCAGACGACACTAAGGTTGGTACAGTTGTGGATAGTGCCGAAGAATGTTGTGGGTTACAGAGGGACATAGATAAGATGCAGACCTGGGCTGAGAAGTGGCAAATGGAGTTTAATGCAGAAAAGTGTGAGGGGGTTCACTTTAGAAGGAGCAACAGGAAGGCAGAGTACTGGGCTAATGGTAAAAGTCTTGGCAGTGTAGATGAACAGAGAGATCTCAGTGTCCTGGTGCATAAATCCCTGAAAGTTCCCGCCCAGGTTGATAGGGTTGTTAAGAAGGCATATGGTGTGTTGGCGTTTATTGGTAGGGGGATTGAGTTTTGGAGCCACAAGGTCATGCTTCAGCTGTACAAGACACTGTTAAGGCCGCAGCTGGAGTATTACGTGCAGTTCTGATCATCGCGTTATAGGAAGGATGTGGAAGCTTTGGAAAGGGTTCAGAGGAGATTTACCAGGATGTTGCCTGGTATGGAGGGAAGGTCTTATGAGGAAAGGCTGAGGGAACTGAGGCTGTTTTCGTCGGAGGGAAGAAGGTTGAGAGGTGACTTAATGGACAGGTATAAGATAATCAGAGGGTTAGCTAGGGTGGACAGTGAGAGCCTTTTTCCTTGAATAGTGAAGGTTAACACGAGGGGACATAGCGTTAGATTGAGAGGTGATAGATTTCAGACAGATATCGGGGATAGTTTCTTTACTGAGAGAGTAGTAGGGGCGTGGAATGGCCTGCCTGCAACAGGAGTAGACTCGCCGACTTTAAGGCCATTTAAATGGGCTTTGGACATACATATGGATAATATTAGAATGGTGTAGGTTAGACGGGCACCAGATTAATTTCACAGGTTGGCACAACATCGAGGGCCAAATGGCCTGTACTGCGCTGAAATGTTCTATGTTCTATAATTCTATATACTTCTATGAGGTCTCCCCTCAGCCTCTGATGTTCTAGCGAAAACAATCCAAATTTGTTCAACCTCCTTATAGCTAATCAACTCCAATCCAGGCAAGGTTCTGGTAAATCTCTTTTGTGCCTCTCTGCAGTCTCCATGTCCTACCTATCATGTGACAAGCAGTTAGTGATAAGACTCCATTCTTACAAACTCGAGCATTTTTCAGTTGACCTTTGTTGCTCTGTGTTACAGAGCTTAGTCCTTCATCTCAAGTCACAGAGACCTCTTTGTTACCTTTTCTGAACCTCTCAAAACATTAATTTTGCTTGTTGGATGCAAAACTTCAAAGTCCACTGAGCCATTCATCTCCAACCCCTCCATCCCTGACCCACAGACACACACACGCGCACACACACAGTCATAGAGCATCACACTTACCAGACAATCTCAGTGGGTTGTGGTAATGAACTTCCAGACGCAAATACTTTGAGAAATTGGCTCCACCAATCATGAGTCCTACATCTTTTGGGTAATAAAATGGCTGCAAAGGCAGAAATAACTGAATTTCACTAAATGAGTAAATGGCAGATCCATAAATCACCTGTCGAAACATAATCTGTGCTTGAATAGAGATCATATCAAACTAATTTCTCCATGTCACAACCTTCCCAACAAACTTTTAATCAAACGTTACAAGGAACCCAGTGTCCTACAGGAAATTCAAACATTGGCTCCAATACTAAGGTAAGGCTCTGTACTGATGAGATGGATTCCTTATGGTGATGAAATGTCTGAAAGTGAACCTTCCAGGTCAGCAATCAAACTTACATCCAGAACCTCAACCTGAGCTACAAATCTTCTCAAAACTCGCTTATGGATTCCTTACAGCTGAGTGGGAGCGATGTTGTTGCTGAGAGGGTGAATAAGAAGATGGTTAAGGCTCTGTTCTGTCAGCCTATGATTTTTGTATGGTCTGACAGCATGCAAATCAACGTTTCACTGTACCTAGGTACATGTGACAATAATAAATCAAACCAAATCAAATACCCCAACTTGTCAGAAGAAACCACTAGAAATGAAACAAACCTCGATGCAAATAAAAGAGCAATGAGCATGTGGCTGATTAGTTGAGGGAGAAGGAAATAGCCAGAAAATATACAGAAGTGGAGTGAGCTGTTTTAAAAAGAGAGAAATTGTTTTTATAACTAATTCAAAGTGTCTGTATGTTTTCCCCCAATGTCTCTTGATACCCTTCCCACAAGACTATTAATTAGCCCTTTCTCAATCCATCATCATAAATCTAAAATAGTCTATTGCCTAATTATTTCCTTAACACGTTTCAAAAAACATTGTGCAACTATTCCAGGAGTTCACTCCTTCCTCCACTGAATTGATGCTCATTTGATTTACCCAATCTATATGTAGATGAAGTCACCCAGGATTACTGCATTGTCCTTGTTATATGTTAATTTCCTCATTTATACTGTACCCTACTTTATCACGATTGATGGGGTAAAAGTAAATAATGTTTGTAGAATGTGTGTAGAATTTCTTCCAGCTCAATGTGTGTGAAGGCCAGGGAGGGAGAGTAGACTTGGATCATGTAGTGGGGAATGAATCAGATAGTAGGAAAAATACAAGGTGTAGGAAATAATGATCCTAATGTAATACACCTTAGGATAATGATAGAGAAGGATATAATATGACAAAGAACAGGTTAATGTCTTGCAGAAACGCTGTTTGTAAGAATCTTGAGCGTAGAATGTGGAAAATAAAATGGATAACGCTATTGACAAACAACAATGTAGACCAACAAAGATAGGACCATGTCGGGACATTTAGGATAAAATCACAGAGAGAGAGGAAAATGGCTGAAATATTAAATATTTACTTCAAGTGGTAAATGGATCAATTGAACCTAAAATTGGAAGATGAAATTAAAATGATGTAATTACATGAAACATAGTATTTAGAGGATAAAAATATTCCTCATCCAGAAAGATTGAATCAAATGTTTTAGAATTATCTGGAACAAAGGCAAAGGCAGCTTTATACACATTGAATCATTAACTAGCACCAGAGTACCCCAAAGGATTGGTGGGTAGTCAATATCATTCTTACAGTCAGAGAGGAGACAGAATCTGTCGAGAGAATTATTGACCACTCAGCTTAATGTCAGCAGTCAGAAATTGAATATCTACAAAAGGAGAGGATAGATACCATCCAGGAGAGAGAAATACAAAAAGGAATAGTCAACATGGATTACAAAAGGGAATGTTTTGGTTGATGAACCACGCAGAATTCTTTCAGGAGGTAACAACAGAATAGAGGAAGTTGATGTATTGATGTAATTTTTCTCATTTTCCAAAAGGCCTTTGATAACATGCCACGTAATAAATTAATTCATCAAGTTTTTTCAACGTTCTTTACCTGAAGCCGACCAAAATGAATTGGGATGTGATCCTAGGCTCTTCACAGACGCTGTAGACATCCAGGGATGAAATAGAGGAGGAAAGGACCAGTTTGATTTGACGAGTTGTTTGTGTCCAGAAAGATTGCAGATTTGGAATTGCATTAAGTGGGAGATAGGATCCCACAGGGTCAGTGCTGGGAATAGGGTCACTCATAATGATAGATAGTGTGGTTTTGTAGGGGGGGGGCGTGCCTCACTAACCTGATCAGGTTTTTTGAGAAGGTGACAAAGATGATCAATGAGGGAAAAGCGGTTGATGTTGTTGACATGGACTTCAGTAAAGCTTTTGACAAGGACCCTCATGGCACACTTTTCCAAAAGGTGAAGTCACATGGTATCGGGGTGAGTTGGCAAGGTGGATTCAGAACTGGGCAGAGGTGGGCACTGCAGATGCTGGAGATTAGAGTCAAGATCAGAGTGGTGCTGGAAAAGCATAGTAGGTCAGGCAGCACCTGGGGAGCAGGAAAATCAATGTTTTGAGCAAAAGCCCTTCCTGATAAAAGGTTTTTGCCCGAAACGTCGATTCTCCTGCTCCTTGGATGCTGCCTGACCCGCTGTACTTTCCCAGCACCACTCTAATCTTGATTGGATACAGAACTGGCTTAGTCATAGGAGACAGAGGATAGCGGTGGAAAGATGCTTTTTGGAATGGAGGGTTGTGACTTAGTGGTGTTCCACAGGGATCAGTGCTGGGGCCTCTGCTGTTTGTGGTCTATATAAATAATTTGGAGATCAAGGTGGCTGGTTTGCAGATGATACAAAGATTGGTGGAGTTGCGGATAGTGAGGACTTTTGTCAGAGGATAGAGCAGGATATAGATCAGTTGGAGGCACAGGCAGAAAAATGGCAGATAGTGGTTAATATGGGCAGATGTGATATGATGCATTTTGGGAGGTCATGTACAATCGTAAATTACTGTATATAGTGAATGGCAGAACCTTTAGGTGTATTGACATAGAGGGATCTGGGTATGCAGATCCACAGATCACTGAAAGTGGCAGCGCATGGGGGTAAGGGAGTGAAAAAGGCCAATGGCATGTCTGCCTTCATTGGACGGGGCATTGAGTATAAGGATAAGCAGGTTATGCTGCCGCTTTATAGAACTTTAGTTAGGCCACAGATGGAATGTTGCGTACAGTTCTGGTCACCACATTACCAGAAGTTAAGTGGCCCTGGCAAAACCCAATTTGGGCGTCACTGAGCAGGCTATTCGTGATAGCATTGTTGTTGATATCTTCCATCACTGTGACTTTACTGATAGTCAAGAGTATACTGATTAGGTGACAGGTTGCTGGGTTGGATTTGTCCTGTTCTGTGTACAAGACATGCCTGGGTAAATTTTAACATTGCTAGGTAGCTAACAGTGCTGTAGTTGTACTGAAGCATCTAGACTAGGGGCTTAGTTGTGGAGCAAAGGTTTCCAATGATATTATGATTATTACAATTATAATGTCAGGGCTTGGAACCTCTGCAGTACTCAGTGCTTTTAGGTTAGTGATATAGTGTGTGGTTAATAAGTGCCCTTCTGGTGACAGTGGGTGCGGATGTTTCAGCCTTGTGATTTTTGCATGGATGTGCCCACCTGCATACCACTGCAGTTGCTTTTGGTTATTTAGTGGTCCACTGCCATTCACAGCAGGACATGTCAGGTCTGTGGATGTTGGATCTGATATGTTAGTTCTGTGATTGCTTGGCTTCATTTGTCCCATGCCATTTCTGCTGTTTGGAATGCAAGTTGCAACTTTGGGATATCCCTTCAGTCTATCTGTACTTGTCTGTCCAAGTTCTGTTTCTGTTAACCAGATTTCTTTTGATTTTTCTAGATTAGTCCGTAGTGTTTTGCAACACATCAAGAATTTGTATGGAATTAAACTTGAAGTGAAGGGGTTGGAAAATCTGGATGTCAAAGGTCCCTATGTCATTATCTCCAATCACCAGAGCTCACTGGATCTGATGGGTAAGGATGGACATTGCCAATAAGTAGCATTGTGGAGCAATATTGCTTAATGTCAAGTGTGTTTGGCAGTTGGATTTTTAGTGGTTCACGTAATTCAAGAAGACTGCTTTCAATAGATCACAATGGCCTTTTACTGCCAAATACATTCCCTCCACCGTTCTTTGGTGTCTCAGTTAATTGGCATTCAGCCATAAGATTACACTTGCAGGTTATTCAGCTGGAGATGGCACCATAGTTGAAATTAACTTCTGTCCAGTGAGGAAAGAATTATGAGCAGCGTCGAGAGTGTGGTGCTGGAAAAGTACAGCAGCATCTGAGGAGCAGGTAAATCGATGTTTTGGACATAAACCCTTCATCAGGAATCAACATTGTCGGCTCTGATCTCCAGTATCTGCAATCCTCACTTTTCTCTGGAAGTTATGACCAAGAGTCTATAGAACTACAAAAAGTTTGTGCTTAGTGTTAACTCAGTCATAACATTGGTCTTTAAATAGTTATTTAGTCTGTTATGTTGTGAATTTGATGACATAACATGTTTGAAGCAGATTTCCTCTTCCGTGGCCTGTGTGTCCCACATGTGCATGTTGCATTTTGTGGTGTTCCCCCTTCGTTCTAGTGCTTCCACTTCCAAGAATCTGGTGTCTGCTGTTTCCAGTTTTGAAAGTCACTGTAGCACACGAGCCTCAGAGGCCTGCAAAGTCAG
>NW_025203846.1:0-8971 GCF_004010195.1 Chiloscyllium plagiosum
GGTGTGGGGGTATAGATACTCTGGATATGGTGTGAGGGTGTAGATACCCTGGATATGGTGTGGGTACAGATACCCTGGATAGGGTGTGGGGGTGTAGATACCCTGGTTAGGGTGTGGGGGTGTAGATACCCTGGATAGTGTGTGGGGGAACAGATACCCCTAGATAAGGTGATGCGGTGTAGATATCCTGGATAAGGTGGGGGTGGGAACAGATACCCTGGATAGTGTGGTGGGTGTAGATACCCTGGATAGGATGTGGGGTTCCAGATACCCTGGATAGGGTGGGGGTGAATGGATTGCTTACGGTGTAAGCACTAAACTAGCACATGTCCATTTAAGAGGAGAAAGGGAGGACTGCAGATGCTGGAGATCAAAGTCGAAGTGTGTGGAGCTGGAAAAGCACAGCAGGTCCGACAGCATCAGAGGGGCAGGAGAGTTGATATTTCGGATGTAAGCCCTTCATCAGAAATTAGGCTTGTGGACCAAGTAGGCTGAGAGATAATGGGAGGGGGGGTTGGTTTGAACGTAAGGCACGAGAATGTAGATGAGGATGGGAGGAATGGTGATAATTCGGAGCGGATAGGTGGGAAGGAAGATGGACAGTTGGGACAGGTCATGACGGTGGTGCCGAGTTAGAGGGTTGGATCTTGGATAGGGTGGGGGAGGGGAGATGAGGAAACTGATGAAATCCACATTGATCCCGTGTGGTTGGAGGATCCCAAGGCAGAAGATGAGGTGTTCTTCCTCCGGGGATCAGGTGGTTAGAGCTTGGCATTGGAGGAGGCCCAGAACATGCATGACCTCCTCCTCATTGAGGATGGATGATCAGTCCTCAGCAAAGGCCTCACCTTCATCCCCCTACGCTCCCAGATCAATGAATTCGACACACGTTGCGACATCCAACACTTCTTCCATTGCTTCCACCTCCGAGCTTACTTTTTCCATCAAGACTCCCGCCCATCTTCCAAGGACCCCCTTCTCCTGCCTCCAACACACCTCACCCAGCTGGACACCACGTGCTGGTCTGTTACCCGCCCTCGACCTCTTTATTTCCAACTGACGCCAAGACATTGACCGCCTCAACTTGCCCACCTCCCCTCCCTCACTCCAACCTCTCACCCTCACAACGCGCAGCCCTCCACTCCGTCCACACCAACCCCAACCTCACCATCAAACCAGCGGATAAAGGGGGTGCAGTGGTAGTTTGGCGCACTGACCTCTACACCGCTGAAGCCAGGCACCAACTTGCAGACACCTCCTCCTACTGCCCCCTCACCTCCCATCACCAAACCATCATCTCCCAGACCCAACCACAACCTCATCACCTTAGGGGATCTCCCACCAACAGCCTCCAACCTCATAGTTCAGGAACCCCACACCACCCGGTTCTACCTCCTACCCGAAATCCACAAACCTGACTGCCCCGATCAACACATTGTTTCGGCCTGTTCCTGGCCCACCGATTTCATCTCCACATACCTTGATACTGTCTGATCCCTCCAGTCTAGGAACTCTCCACACCCTCCACCTCCGACATGACTTTTGTTTCCTCAGCCCCCAACGCCTCATCTTCACCATGGATATCCAGTCCCTGTACACATCCATCCGCCATGACAAAGGCCTCCAAGCACTCTGTTCCTTCCTCACCCGCTGACCCAACCAGTATCCTTCCACTGACACACTCATTTAATTGGCTGAACTGGTTGTCATCCTCAACAACTTCTCCTTCCAATCCTCCAACTTCCTCCAGACCAAAGGGGTAGCTACGGGCACCAGCATGGGCCCCAACTATGCCTGCCTGCTCTTCGGGTGTGTGGAACAGTCCATCTTCCTCAGTGACACTTGCACCGCTCCCCACCTTTTCCTCCGCTATATCAATGATTGTATTGGCGCCACCTTATGCGTGCATGGGGAGGTTGAACAGTTCATCAACTTCACGAACACCTTCCACCCTGACCTCAAGTTCACCTAGACCATCTCAGATATCTCCCTCCCCTTCCTGGACCTCTTCATCTCCATTTCTGGTGACCGACTCAACATGGACATCTACTACAAACCCACTAACTCCCACAGCTACCTGGACTACACCTCTTCCCACCCTGCCTTCTGTAAAAATGCTATCCCCTATTTCCCATTCCTCTGCCTCATTCGCATCTGCTCCCAGGAGGACCAGCTCCACAGTAGACCATCCCAGATGACCTCCGTCTTCAGGGATCGTAATTTATATTGCAGAGGAGGAAGTCCTGGATGTGTTGAAACGCATATAGGTGGATAAATCCCCAGGACCTGATCAGGTGTAGCCTAGAACCTTGGGCCTCTTGCTGAGATATTTGTATCATCAATAGTCACAGGTGAGGTGCTGGAAGACTGGAGGTTGGCAAACGTGGTGCCACTGTTTAAGAAGGGTGGTAAGGACAAGCCAGGGAACTATAGACCAGTGAGCCTGACCACAGTGGTGGGCAAGTTGTTGGAGGGAATACTGAGGGACAGGATGTACATGTATTTGGAAAGGCAAGGACTGATTAGGGATAGTCAACATGACTTTGTGCATGGGAAATCATGTCTCACAAACTTGACTGTGGTTTTTGAAGGAGTAACAAAGAAGATTGATGAGGGCAGAGTGGTAGATGTGATCTACATGGACTTCAGTAAGGCGTTCGACAAGGTTCCCCATAGGAGACTGATTAGCGAGGTTAGACCTCACGGAATACAGGGAGAACTAGCCATTTGGATACAGAACTGGCTCAAAGGTAGAAGACAGAAGGTGGTGGTGGAGGGTTGTTTTTCAGATTGACCAGTGGAGTGCCACAAGGATCGGTGTTGGTCCTCTACTTTTTGTCATTTACAAAAAAGTTTGGGATGTGAGCATAAGAGGTACAGTTAGTAAGTTTGCAGATGACACCAAAATTGGAGGTGTAGTGGACAGCGAAGAGGGATACCTCAGATTACAACAGGATCTTGACCAGATGGGCCAATGGGCTGAGAAGTGGCAGATGGAGTTTAATTCAGATAATTGCGAGGTGCTGCATTTTGGGAAAGCAAATCTCAGCAGGACTTATACACTTAATGGTAAGGTCCTAGGGAGTGTTGCTGAACAAAGAGACCTTGGAGTGCAGGTTCATAGCTCCTTGAAAGTGGAGTCATAGGTAGATAGGATAGTGAAGAAGACGTTTGGTAGCTTTCCTTTATTGGTCAGAGTATTGAGTACAGGAGTTGGGAGGTCATGTTGCGGCTGTACAGGACATTGGTTAGGCCACTGTTGGAGTATTGCATGCAATTCTGGTTTCCCTCCTATCGGAAAGATGTTGTGAAACTTGAAAGGGTTCAGAAAAGATTGACAAGGATGTTACCAAGGTTGGAGGATTTGAGCTATAGGAAGAGGCTGAACAGGCTGAGGCTGTTTTCCCTGGAGCGTCGGAGGCTGAGGGGTGACCTTATAGAGGTTTGCAAAATTATGAGGGGCATGGATAGGGTAAATAGGCAAAGTCTTTTCCCTGGGATCGGGGACTCCTGAACTAGAGGGCATAGGTTTAGGGTGAGAGGGGAAAGATATAAAAGAGACCTAAGGGGCAACTTTTTCACACAGAGGGTGGTACGTGTAATGGAATGAGCTGTCAGAGGAAATGGTGGAGGCTGGTACAATTGCAACATTTTAGAGGCATTAGGATGGGTAGATGAATAGAAAGGGTTTGGAGGGATATGGGCCGGGTGCTGGCAGGTGGTCCTAGATTGGGTTGGGATATCTGGTCGGCATGGACGGGTTTAACCGAAGGCTCTGTTTCCATACTGTACACCTCAATGACTCTATGACTCTCCTGCTCCTTGGATGCTGCCTGACCTGCTGTGCTTTTCCAGCGCCACACTCTTCAACATGTCCATGTAAACTTTCCGAACTTGTACTTGCACTTCCAGAGTATACTGCTGCTTAATTCCTAGTTACAATTGTGAAGTCTGCAAGATCATTATAAAGGGCTCAGATTGTTTTACTGAGAAGAAAATGCAAAGTATGTTCTGCTAGGAGCCAGCCTCTGATTAGTGTCGTTAGCAGACCCTGAGTTTCCCATCATCCTGGGATTCCAAGCTGAAAATAAGCTTCAAATAACCCATTCCTTTTGAAGGTGGAAGGGTGGTGCTCAGTTTTATTAGCAACAACAGGGAAGGAGACCGAGCCAAGGAAATTGGAATAAAAAAGCAGAAATTGGACAAAGGCCTGCAGGCTTCTGTTGATTTTTGGGGATTAGTTCTGGTGCGAGCAGAAGTAGTGTAATCAGTTCAGACTTTACTGTCGCTGCTGGTGGGTTTAGAAAACTCACAGAAAACTGAAGAAAGTTTCTGAAGGTGATTCTACACAAAGTGTGAAATGGGAATATGGAAAGCCATGGAATTTGTCAACAACTGTCATTTACAATATCTGTAATTCTACAAGGAATGCAATGCACAATGGCTTAGAATGTGAGTGTCACTCTCTGCAAAGTATAGGTAGCCTACAAAACAAGCTGATGTTTAGTCAGTACTGTTTCCAAATGATCTGTTACAGTAAGTGTTTTAAAAGATTACTGGGTCATTGCTCTACCTAATGACTGGAAGTTCAAATTTATTTTTAAAGTTATTTGTCTCAAAAAAGGTTTTCATGTGTCCAGATTACAGGGGAGGAAGTGCTGGATGTCTTGAAACGGTTAAAGGTGTATAAATCCCCAGGACCTGATCAGGTGTACCCGAGAACTCTGTGGGAAGCTAGAGAAGTGATTGCTAGGACTCTTACTGAGATATTTGTATCATCGATAGTCACAGGTGAGGTGCTGGAAGACTGGAGGTTGGCTAACATGGTGCCACTGTTTAAGAAGGGCACTAAAGACAAGCCAGGGAATTATAGACCGGTGAGCCTGACCTCAGTGGTGGGCAAGTTGTTGGAGGGAATACTGAGGAACAGGACGTACATGTAATTGGAAAGGCAAGGACTGATTAGGGATAGTCAACATGGCTTTGTGCATGGGAAATCATGTCTCACAAATTTGATTGAGTTTTTTGAGATGACACCAAAATTGGAGGTGTACTGGACGGTAAAGTGGGTTACCTCAGATTACAACAGGGTCTTGACCAGATGGGCCAATGGGCTGAGAAGTGGCAGATGAATGCGAGGTGCTGCATTTTGGGAAAGCAAATCTCAGCAGGACTTATACACTTAATAGTAAGGTCCTAGGGAGTGTTGCTGAACAAAGAGACCTTGGAGTGCAGGTTCATAGCTCCTTGAAAGTGGAATCACAGGTAGATAGAATAGTGAATAAGGCGTTTGGTATGCTTTCCTTTTTTGGTATGCATTCCTTTATTGGTCAGAGTATTGAGTACAGGAGTTGGGAGGTCATGTTGCAGCTGTACAGGACATTGGTTAGGCCACTGTTGGAGTATTGCATGCAATTCTGGTTTCCCTCCTATCGGAAAAATGTTGTGAAACTTGAAAGGGTTCAGAAAAGATTGACAAGAATGTTACCAAGGTTGGAGGATTTGAGCTATAGGGAGAGGCTGAACAGGCTGAAGCTGTTTTCCCTGGCGCATCGGAGGCTGAGGGATGACCTTAAAGAGGTTTACAAAATTATGAGGGGCGTGGTTAGGATAAATAGACAAAATCTTTTCCCTGGGTTGGGGGACTCCAGACGTAGAGGGCATAGGCTTAGGATGAGAGGGGAAAGATATAAAAGAGACCTAAGGGGCAACTTTTTTACGCAGAAGGTGGTACGTGTATGGAATGAGCTGCCAGAGGATGTTTTGGAGGCTGGTACAATTGCAACATTTTAGAGGCATTAGGATGGGTAGATGAATAGAAAGGGTTTGGAGGGATATGGGCCGGGTGCTGGCAGGTGATCCTAGATTGGGTTGGGAAATCTGGTCGGCATGGACGGGTTTAACCGAAGGCTCTGTTTCCATACTGTACATCTCTATGACTCTATGACTCTAAGTGGTACATCATTAGATGGTCACAAGGATCACTGGTAGGGCCTCAGACATACACAGTACTATCTATACTAATGGCATGAAGGGATTGTAACTAAGAATGTAAGTTGTGAGAAAGCTACAGAAATGTTACAAAGAATCTATAAACTCTTAAGGATAGGGTGTGCAAAGATGTGGAAGATGGAATATAATATGGACAAATCTGAACTTGTCTAATCAGCAAAAGTACAAAAATGTAACATATTGTTTAAATGAAGACAGGATGCAAAATATAGCAGCACGGAGGAATCTAGATGTCTTTGTACATGAATTACAGACTAGGTAAAAACAATGACTGCAGATGCTGGAAACCAGATTCTGGGTTAGAGGTGCTGGAAAAGCACAGCAGTTCAGGCAGCATCCGAGGAGCAGTAAAATCAGACTGTCAGTGTGCAGCTAGAATAACTAATTAGGAAGTGTGACAAAATGTGACTAAATGTGACTAACCCATCCTTCTCACCCTCATCCAGGTCATTTATAAAAATGACAAACAGCAGTGGACCCAAAACAGATCCTTACGGTACCCCACTAGTAGCTGAACTCCAGGATGTATATTTCCCATCAACCACCACCCTCTGTCTTCTTACAGCTAGCCAATTTCTGATCCAAACCACTAAATCACCCTCAATCTCACGCCTCAGTATTTTCTGCAGTAGACTACCATGGGGAACCTTATGGAGGGAAGGTTTTACAAGGAAAGGCTGAGGGATTTGAGGCTGGTTTTGTTCGAGAGAAGGTTAAGAGGTGACTTAATAGAGGCATACAAGATGATCAGAGGATTAGATAGGGTGGACAGTGAGAGCCTTTTTCCTTGGATGGTGATGGCTAGCATGAGGGGACATAGCTTTAAATTGTGAGGTGATAGCTGTAGGACAGATGTCAGGGATAGGTTCTTTACTCAAAGAGTACTAACGGCTTGGAACGCCCTTCCTCCAACAGTAATAGACTCGCCAACTTTAAATGGTCATTAGATAAACATATGGATGATAAAGGAATAGTGTCGGTTAGATGGGCTTTAGATTGGTTTTACAAGTCAGTGCAACATCAAGGACTGAAGGGCCTGTACTGCGCTGTAATGTTCATTGTTAACATCATTTTAGTGTCCGGTTTTCAAAGTAGTATGGGAGTTGATTAGTGAAGGATTTTTAAAAGTATAAAAAAACTATGTATGTAAGTTCGCTCGCTGAGCTGGAAGGTTTTCTTTCAGACGTTCGTCACCATGACTAACTAACATCATCAATGGGAGTCTCTGGTGAAGTGCTGGTGGAATGTCCCACTTCTCTATTAAGAGGCCTTGGTTTCTTAAGGTGTGTGATGTCATTTCCAGTTTATTTTCAAGGGAAGGTAGATAAGGTCTACATCAATGTGTTTATTGATGGAGTTCTGATTAGAACACCATGCCTCTAGGAATTCTCGTGCATGTCTTTGTTTCGCCTGTCCTCGGATGTGTGTGTTGTCCCTATCAAAATGGTGTCCTTCTTTGTCTGTATGTATGGAAACTAGTGATATTGGGTCGTGTCCCTTTGTGGCCAGTTGGTGTTCATGTGTCCTGGTGGCAAGTTTCCTGCTATTTTGTCTGATGTAGTGTTTTTTTACAGTTCTTGCATGGTATCTTTTAAATGACATTAGTTTTGCTGGTGGTATCTAATGTTTCGCTGTTTAAGTGTGTTTGGTAGGTTTGTGGACTACCATGATGCTAAGGAGTCTGCGCAATCTGGACGTCCCTTCTGATATGTCTTTAATGTAAGGTAATGTGGATATAGTTTTTGGTTGTGTTGTGTCTGCTTGTTTGGGTTTGTTTCTGAGGAATCGATGGATTGTGTTTATTGGGTACCTGTTTTTCTTGAAAACATTGTATGGGTATTTTTCTTCTGCTGTTTGTAATTCTTGGGTGCTGCAGTGTGATGTAGCTCATTGAAATAATGTCTTGGTGCAGCTCTGTTTGTGGGTTTTGGGATGATTGCTTCTGAAGTTAAGTATTTGGTCCATGCGTGTTGTTTTTCTGTAGGCGCTGGTTTGAAGCTCTCTGTTAACTGTACGTTCAACTGTCACGCCTAGGAATGGAGTCTCCTCCTCTTTTGTGAATTTTATGCCTGTCTGGATATTGTTGAGGGTGTTGCTTATGTTTCCCCTAATTTGTTCCATTTTGTGATGACAAAGGTGTCTTCCACATAGCGGACCCAAAGTTTGGGTTGGATATATAGTCATGGTGATGAGACATCTGAAAACAAACAGTGAGCTAACTAACATACCTATCATCAACCTGAGCTACAAATCTTCTCAAAAATCCTGATAAAAAACAATGTTAGACAGTCCTTCAGGAACAAGTGAGGACTGCAGATGCTGGAGATCACAGTCAAAAAGTGTGGTGCTGGAAAAGTATCCGAGGAGCAGGAGAGCTGACATTTCAGGCATAAGCACTCCATCAGGACATGTGTACATTCCACACTTTTTGACATTGAGTCCATCAGTCCTAATGTAGTATGTGTCAGAGAGCAGGTGACTGCAAATCCCTGGCGTGTCAATGGAATGGAGATGTTCATGTTGTGAAGTTTACCGCGGGTACAGTGAACATTGAAGGCCATTAACATTTAAAAGCTATGAAAGTTTAAGCTCTTAGTTTTGTGAATATTTATGTCAGAAGACTTCACAGTTCACAGGAAAGGAAACTGAGAAGAATCTGTCAAACTAAACATTGTAACACGGAGGCATCCCTTCTCTGGATCTGAATCAATATGAAGTGAGGGTGTTGGAAGTAGTTTGCAAACTTTCTTTTGCTGGATGTTTTAGATTTTTCTAAATTGTGTTCTATACTTAGACAGCTTGCTTTTTATTTTTTTCTTCTTCTCTGACAGCACCTTCCAAACCCACAGCCACTTCCACCTAGAAGGACAAGGGCAGCAGATACATAGGAACATCACCCCCTGCAAGTTCCCATCCAAGCCACTCACCATTCTGACTTGGAAATATATCACCGTTCCTT
>NW_025203847.1:0-4897 GCF_004010195.1 Chiloscyllium plagiosum
TTGCGCTCAGCTATATATTGTTCTCACTTGTTTCTTTGTGAAAGATTACAAAATTTAATTGGAAATGAACTTATGATTTCTTTAACCAATATTGGGAGAAAAAAAATATCAGTATTTCAAGTGCTGATAAAGTAAAATAAACTGATAATCAGTAGAAAGGGTTTAAGATGGATATGGAACAAATGCTGGCAAATGGGACTAGATTAATTTTGGATATCTGGTCAGCATGGGCAAGTTGGACTGAAGGGTCTGAGTTTGTGTTGTACAACTGTGACTTCATTCTCTCAATTATTGAAGAAGTTGAATACTTCGAGGAGGAAAAGGAGAATTTATGCAGAGATTGCACTTGAAATGATGATTGAGGTGTATCAAACTCATTGTTTCATGACCTTTTCCTCTGAGTTCTTCAATAAACAAACTTGTTTTATCATCTGAATAACTATGTATCATGTGATTTGTTTCACACAAAATATTTCATTAGGATCTGGTGAACTATTCAGAAGTGTTCATGTTTAAAATTTAGGCAGCGTGATTGTTAAGCAAGAAAAGGTTAGCGTTTTACTCCCACTGAATCATTGCTCTATAAAAGGTAACAAGCTTTTTATCTTTTCTGAGCACTGAACATATGGAAGTCAATTCTGAAGGAAATAATCCTCGTCGGTAATGTTCCCATATATGGGGAGTAATTGCTTCTGGTCACTCTTCAGGCTATAGAGCCTGGGAAAGAAATGAGTTGGCCAAAGTTAGCAACATCATTCGGATGGACTATGCTCATTGGGGAAACTTGCAAGATCTGTAGAAGAAACACGTGTTTCAGAGTGTATGCAATAAACCGGAACATTGTTATTTTTTCCACAGAGTTTGGGACCCGACTGGAGCAGCAATGAAGCTCGTATTGTTTTTTAAATTTCCGAGCTTGCCAAATTATTGTTGGTAAATGCAGGTGACTTTATCAAAGCACATTTCACACACCCCAGCCAGGAATTTGATCACAATTCTGTCAGTCCATCCATTCCAATGGATAACAGGTATTTTAAATGTGAGCACTCCATTTAACTATTTGAATTGAATACTTCAGTGGTTACGTCCTCTTGGATTCTTAATTTCAAATTACTCAATGTGTTTTTTTGTCCCCCCTGAATTTGCCAAGCACTGGGCAGTTCTGGAATATTCCAAATATTTACAATAGATGCATTCACACTATTGAAGGCAACCTGGCAGATTTGAATACCATTCAGGTAGTCAACAACAATACAGAAGTAACTTTATGAATTGCTTACTGTACACCAACAACGCAAGCCAACTAATAGTGAAACCACAGATTGCTTCCCATGGATTCCCAAATCTAAACAGTGCATTCCAGATATGCTCACTATCACCATCGGGGAGCAGTCTCCCAAAGTGCTCCCAGAATTTGGAAAACGCATAAACTGCCCTCCAAAGCTAAATCTGCTGTCTCAGGCTTCACTCTTATTGCATACAATGACATATATTGTCCAGTTCTATAAAGTGACAAATGATTTTACAAACAATTTGTAAAATACTTTAAATCCTGAAGAAATGTGATGTCAGCCCTTTGTAGAAGTGAATGGAAAGTGTGATGTTTGCTTGACCTTTGGCTCTATGTATCAGACTGAACTGAACCTTTAGCAAGATGTGGGATGTTTCCCACACACATTGTTTAAAAAAGCAAATATTATGCTCTGAGATTTAAACGTTCAATCAGGTTTAATAAAAATCCTTCCAAAAATTGAGTTTGACTTCAGCTCCTTTAAAGAGACATGCTCTTGGCCTTCAATTTTGTGACATGTGATCATTCTTTGGTAAAGGTGGCTGTGTGCAACACTGCAGGATGTTGTGCTGAAGTGCCTCATTGGGTGGATGAGCTTTATTACTGGTGTAACTTGGCTAATTTTGAGATGGAATATTATTTTGAGGTAAATCTCGTTTTTAAACTGAGACGTGCTTGTGTAACTCAAGTGTGGAAACTATGCTCATATTTGCAATGAACCTTTCACTTTTGGAGATTAATATTTTTCTGATCTGTTTGTAAATAAAGTTCATTATAGAAAGCACAGTGCTGGAGAACTGCAGGTCCAGCAGCATCACTGAGGGGGAAAATCATTGTAAGCTCCAAGTCTCATGACCACTTGTCCATTCAGACGAAGACTCACTGAAATTGAAATCTAACATTATTTTTCTCTTCACCGATGCCCTCAGAACTGCTGAGTTTCTCCAGCACTTTGTTTCTGGGGTTCAGATCTCCAGCACCTGCAGTTTATTGTTTTGTTATCGATCCTATGATTTGACTTGGGGAGCGAGAGGCAGCAACTGTGATCAATAAGGATAAAACTCCCCAACCATGAAAAAAAACATAGTTCTTTATACTTTGCAAAACACGACTGTAAATAAGAAATGCAATTAAGCTAAGTGCAAGATGGTATACCACCTGCCTTGTCTCAAACTTGCTACTCATCTTTGAGGACTAATCTGTCAGAATTGTGTTTGCTCGCTTCCTTTGAGATCACAGTCCACAAATGTCCCAGTTCCAATTCCTGGGCCGGGCCCAGTTACCACATTGCAGTGGGGTGGGGAGCTTTGTGTCAGCCTGAAGTTTTTGTTAATAACAACATTGCAGGTTGAAGTTGACGGTTTTGACGAATAATGCTTTTCATCAGGTGATTGTGGAGGGCACAATTCTAAGGCACAGAATTTATAGCAAAAATGTAGTGTGATGTAACTGAAATTATACATTGAAAAATACCTTGATTGTCTGCTGTGTCTTTCATCTGTTCGAATACCATGATAGTTTCACTTCTTTCATGTGTAAATCACAAAGCCTTTTTTTAAAAGTTGCATTCCTGACAGTGGCTCATCAAATCACTTATTGTATTAATCACTGCACAGTCTCAACAAAGGAATGAAACTGGATGGACCACATTACATCTTCCAATGCACTGAAAAATACAACAACTCAATCAGCCCTCTTGACCCTGCAACTTCTGTCTCACTGTGGGCCAAAACAGCAGCAGAACTGTACTCCAGCCCAATCTGAAATCTCATGGCCTGGTATATTCCCCATTCAACCATTAACATCAAGCCAGGGGAATCAACCCTAGTTCAATGGAGAGTTCCGGAGGGCATGCCAGGAGCAATACCAGGCATACCTAAAAATGTGGTGCCAACCTGCACGCCAAACAGTGCAAGCAACACCAAATAGAACTATGTGATCCAATAACCAATGGATCAGATCCGAGCTCTGCAGTTCTGCCATACCTAGTCAGGAATGGTGATGGGCAATTAAACAACTCACTGCAGGAAGCATCACAGATATCCCCACCCTTACTGATGGAGGGGTCTCACTCATCCATGCAACAGACAAGACAACAGCATTTGCAGCAATCTTCAGCCAGCAGTGCCAAGTGGATGAGCCTTTTACATTGGTCCCTGACATCACAGATGTGAATCAACTTGGTTGAAAACTTATTTGAAATCAGATCAAGAAATGGAGAAGTAGTGTAAAGGCTGTCAGCCCTACCAACATTGTGGCAATAATACTGATGGCTGTGCTCCAGAAATTGCTGCCCACCAAGACAAGTCCAGCACTGGCACCTACTGCCATTGTGGAACATTTCCCAGGGGATGTTCAACACAAAAACGCAGGACAGAGCCAACTTCCCTCCATCAGCTGACACTCGCTCAGCAGTGAAGTGATGGAAGGTGTCATCAACAGTGCTGTCACGCAGCTGCTCAGCAATAACCTTCTGCGACACCCAGTTTGGGTTCTGCCAGGGCCACTCAGTTCCTGATCTTGTTACAGACTTGATTCACAAACTGACAAACAGCTGAATTCCAGAGGTGAGGTGAGGGTGATAGCCCAGTCCCACTCCAAGACCACTATTTCGACTTCAGTGATATCACCTGACCTCACCACAGTCTCAGCTCATTTACTGAACCTCTCATTCATTCCTTTTGTTAACTCTAGATTTCATTATCTAAACACACTCCTGGCCAGCATCCCACAAGCACCCTCCCTATAATCTTCAGAATATTGAAAACTCTACCGCCCAAGTGTTCACTTGTACCAGAACTTGCTGATCCATCAAAAGGCTCCCATTTATAAGCAACAACAATTTACTTTCACACCCTTGACTTAATTCCTGGCTGTAATCATTCCTATCTTCCTGCACCACACACCCTTTCATATCTCAATAACTCATTTTAGTTTAGACTCCCAATGATGTGTTTATTTTTGAGTTCAGCTGTGTGACTGTTTCTATCGATTCCAAGGCAACACGGTCTGGATTTCCCACCCTCTAAGATCTGCTTTCTTCCTTTAAGGCATTCCTGAAAAATTGCATATTTGGCAATGGTTTTGGTCACTGGACATAATATTCTCCAGCTGTGGCCTTATGTCAAAAGTTCTCAATATTTTTGTGAAACTAAAAACATGTTGAGTTGTACAGATATCTTCTACATTTCACTATCGCTGAGTCAATAATCTGTAATGTCTCTTACCCAACCACGTTGTGGGAGCGCCTTCACCATTCACCTGCAGCTGTACAAGGAAGTCAAACATCACCCTCTCCACAGGCAACAGGACTTTGGCAATGGTCTGTGGAAGGAGAAATACACATGATGTTTCAGGGAGTGCAATATGAATTATAGGGAATGAAAATGACGCAGAATTTGACTGTCAGAAATGGAAGAAAAATCCACTCACTATTGGAAAAAATAATTCTTGACTGTCAAAGATATTGTGGAAAAAAATAACCTGATAATGGAGCAGCATACGGTCAGGAGTCGGTCAGCAGTGGACAATCCATTTAAAGAAAGGTCTGTGAACGTAGTAGTAAAATACTAAACATGGCAAAAATACACTCATGTGAGACTGAGG
>NW_025203847.1:4956-8973 GCF_004010195.1 Chiloscyllium plagiosum
ACCCCAGGGTAAACACCTTGTCTATTTACGCTATCCATTCCCCTCACGATTTTATAAACCTCTTCAACATCACACCTCAGCCTATGACACTCCAGGGAAAATGGCCCCAGCCTATTATGCCTCTCCCTGCAACTCAAATCCTCCAACCCTGGGCAACATCCTTAAAAAAATCAATTCTCAAACCTTCCATGTTTCAGTGCCTCTTTCTGATAAGAGGGAGACCAGAATTGCACACAATATTCCAAAAGTGGCCTAAACAATGTCCTGTACAGCTCCTTTACTCAATGCTCTGACCAACAAAGGGAAGAATCCCAAACAATTTCTTCACTATCCTATCTACTTTCAAGGAACTATGAACATGCACTCCAAGGTCTCTTTGTTCAGCAAGACTCTCCAAGACCTTACAATTCAGTGCGAGTCCTGCTCTGATTTGCTTTTCTAAAATGCAGCACCTCACATTTATCGAAATTAAACCCTATCTTCCACTCCGCAGCCCATTGGCCCATCTAATCAATATCCTATTGTACTCTGAGACAACCTATATCACTGTCCATAATACGTCCAATTTTGGTGTCATCTGCAAACTTACAAACCGTACCAGCTCTATTCACATCCAAATCATTTAAATGAAGAAACAAATCCAAAAAAAAAATCGTCCATTTCTCTGGGTTTGAATGTGCTCTGTGTAAATCCTGCCCTGTGACTCTCTACCAGGGAGGGCTGCACATCACACCTCTGAACTTTGCCCCCGACAAAGCTGGCGGCCGCGCACGTGCCCAGTGAATCTTTGCCCCGAATAAAGATGGCGGCGATGACACGATGAGGTTATTTTCCAGTTTACTGCAAAAATGGGACTGTAAGTTTCAAATTTGTATTTTCCGATGTGCATTAAATGTTTGTAAAACCTCTCAGCCCATACCAACACCATTTCCTTCCCACTTCCTGCTGTTTATTTCTTTCCTTACCAACAGCTCTCCATCCGCACCCACCATGAGGATGATCACGTGGTATAGTCTAGTCCCGTCCCTCATTTACTCTGATTGGTCGGAGGACCAAATGCCCTGCCAGGTCCTCCAGCTCTGCCCCTGCCTTTCCATTGGTCTTCCGCTGACATCAATCACCCGGGGCCCATTGTGGCCTGGAGCATGCGCACTCCTTCATGGCTTTTGTTGCTGTTTATCAGTTACAAGAGTGAGACACAAAGTTAAAAATCACACAACCACCTGATGATGAAGCTGCAAAGCGAGCGCTTCCAAATAAACCTGTTAGACTATAACCTGGTGTTCTGTGAATTTTAATTTTGTCCATCCTAATCCAACACCAGCACCTGAAAGTCAAGAGTGCGGGAGGAATGCAAAATATAACAACAAAAGAACTAGGAACAGGAGAAGGCCGTCCTGCCCTTTGAGCTTGCTCTGCCATTCATTAAGATCATGGCTGATCATTTCGTGGACGCAGAACCATTTACCGACATTGTCACCATATCCCTTAATTATTTAGTTAGTTCTTTTTAAAAAAAGTTACATTAGCTTTAAAAACGTTTACTGAACTTGCATCAACTACTTCCCTGGGCAATGAATTCCATCGAGGTCAAGAAGCTCCTTCCCACTTCAGTCCTAAATTTGCTGCCTCTAATCTTGAGGTGATGCCCTCTTGTCCTGGCTTCATCTGCCAGTGGAAACATTCTCTCTACTTCTATTTTATCCACTCCATTCATTATTTTATATGTTTCCATTCTTCTGATTTCCAATGAATATAATCCCAATCTACTCAGTCTCTGTTAAGCCAACCCCCTCAACTCTGGAATCAACCTAGTTAACCTCCTCTGCACCCCCTCGAGTGCCGGTACATCCTTTCTCAACTAAGGAGATAAAAACTACATGCAGTACTCCAGGTCTGGCCTCACCAGCATCCAAATACAGCTGGAACATAACCTCTGCTTTTAAGCACAATCTCTTCAGCAATGAAGGCCAAAATTCCATTTGCTTTCTGAATTGATTGTTGTACTTGGTAACCAACCTTCATGCAGAAGGATACTCAGGTGCCCCCGCATAGCAAATGATGCAACTTTTTAAAACTCAAGTAATAATCTCTTTTTTAATATTACTCCAACCAAACATTATGACTTTACATTTATGAACATTCTATTCCAAATGCCAGACCATTGCCCACTCACTCAATGTATTTATGTTCCTCTGCAAAGTTTCACAGTCCTCCGCACACTTTGTTCTGCTACTCATCTGACTGTCATATGCAAACTTTGACGCCCTACATGTGGTCGCCAACTCCAAATCATCTGTATCAATTCTAAATAATCGCAGTCCCAACACTGATCCCTGAGGCACACTATTAGTCACTGATTGCCAGCCAGAATAGTACTCATTTATCCTCACACTTTGCTTCCTGTTGGTTAACTAATCTTCTATCCATGCTAATACTCTACTCCTAATGCCATGCACCTTTATATTATACAACAGCCTCTTGCACAGCACCTTGTTGAAGGCCTTTTGGATATCCGGGTACACCGCATTCACTATCCCTGTTGTCCACCTTGCTCGAAATGTCTTCATAGAATTCCAAAAGATTTGTGAAGCATGACCTGCCCTACATGAACCCATGCTCTGTCTGTCCAATGGGACAATTTCTATTAAGATTCCCTGCTATTTCTTCCTTGATAATAGACCCAAGCATCTTTCCCACTACAGAGAATAAGCTAACTTGTGTATAATTCCCCACTTTTTGTCCACCTCCTTTTTAAAAATGTGGCATCACTTTTGCTGCTTTCTAATCTGCTGGGACTGCCACAGAGTCCAGTGAATTTTGGAAAATTACTGCCAGTGCATTTGCTATTTCTCCTGGCATCTCCTTTAGTACCTTGGGATGTATTCCATCAGGGTCAGAAGATTTTTCTGTCATTAGCTCAATTAACTCCAACAGTCCAACACTAGCTGTTCTGTAATAATGATCGTTTCCAAATCCTCACCTATCTTTGTCTCTTTGCTAATTATTGGCAAGATATTAGTGTCCTCCACTGTGAAATCCCTTAATTAAATGTTCCTTCTCATTTTCCAAAGGACCAACATTTACTTTAGCCACTCTTTTCTCATTCAATATAAAAGTTTGCTATCTGTCTTTATAGTCTGTGCTAGTTTATTTTTCTCATGTTCTATCTTACTTTTCTTTATAGCACTTCTATGGCTTTCTGTTGACTTTTAAAGTTTTCCCGGTTCTAGTTTCAGGCTGTTTTTGGCCACTTTGCATGCTTTCTCTTTCAATTTGATCGCATTCCTTAGATACCCATCGCAGAGTATACCTTTTCTTACAGTCCTTCCTTTTCACTGGAATATATCATTGCTGAGCACTTTGTAAAGTGTCTTTGAAAATCTTCCACTGCTCATCAACTGTCCCACCATAAAATCTTTGTTTTCAGTCTACTTTATCCAGGTTCTCCCTCATTCTATTGTAGTTCCCTGTGTTGAAGCATGGGACCCAGGTATTAGATTTTATCTTCACACTCTCCATAGGTATTCTAAATTCAAACATACAGTGATCATTTTTAAAGAGGATCCCTAACTCTGTGGTCATTAATTATTCCTGTCTCATTGCACAGGGCCAGATGCTGGATAGATTGCTCCCTTGTCAGTTCCATTTCATACTGTTCAAGAAAACTATCATGGATACACTTCATAAACGCAAGGCTACCCTGACTGAGCTGGTTCGACCAATCTACATGTAGATTAAAATCACCCATGATAATAGCTGTACCATTTTTACAGGCAAAAGTTATTTCTTTGTTTATTGCCCATCCCAATGTGATGTTATTATTTGGTGGCCTGCACACTGCACCTGTCAGTGACTTTCTTGTTAGAATTTTGAATGCATCATTCCTGTTTCTCCTAACGTACAGCAATAACAACAACTACTTGCATTGTATGGAATCTTTTACAATGGCAAATCTCCTAAGGTGCTTCATGGACGATCAAAACGTTGATTAAAGAGAATGATTTAAAAATACAT
>NW_025203848.1:0-2630 GCF_004010195.1 Chiloscyllium plagiosum
ACAGATTGATTAAATAATTAAAGAGTGGACAGAAATATTATCGTTTTACTTGTCAGAACTATCTTAAGCAAACATTTTTCCCAAGATGTCTAACTCCTGTCAACTATGTTCCACTGCATTAACCATGGCTAGTTGTCTGTGTCCTGCTCAGTAATGGCCAGTCAGAACAGGAAAAGACTTTGGCTCTTCACCCTATCTGTGCCCCTCATCATTTTATAAACTTCTGGAATTGTCTGAAGACAAGTATCTGTGATGCTGGAGATCACTGGAGGAGGCCAAGATGGATCATCCACTTGGTACTTCTGGCTAAAGATTGCTGTGAGTGCTTCAGCCTGATTTTTTTGTGCTGATGTGCTGGGCTCTTCCATCATTGAGGATGGGCATATTAGTGGAGCCACCTCCTCCAATGAGTTTGTTAATTGTCCACCACCATTCACTACTGGATAGGGTAGGACTGCAGAGCTTCGATCTGATCCATTGGTTGCATTATTATTATTCACAATTTATAATAATGATTTGGAGTTGGGGATAATGGGTCACAGGTCAAAGTTTGCAGAGGACTGTGAAACTTTGCAGAGGAACATAGATATTTTGAGTGAGTGGGCAAAGGTCTGCAGATGGAAAACAATGTTAATAAATGTGAAGTCATCCATTTTCATGGGAATAGCAGTAAAAAGGACTATGACTTAATGGTGAGAAGTTGCAGCATGCTGCTGTGCAGAGGGACCTGGGTGTCCTTGGACACGAATCAGAGGGTTGGTCTGCAGGTGCAACGAGTAATTAAGACGGCAAATGGAATTTTGTCCATCATTACTAAAGGGATTGAGTTTAAAAGGCGGGAGTTTATGTTGGCCGTTCCGAGAATCAAGTTTACGCCATTCCCTCCGAAGAACGTTTCTCACAGAACCCCCTCCCACCCTATCCAGTCGTTTCTGCTGGTGGGTGAGACCTGGACTAGGGGTATTGGCCTCAATATGAGGGGGAGTAGAATTCGGACAGAGATGAGGAGGAACTGTTTTTCCGGGAGAGTACTGAATCTTTGGAATTCTCTGCCCAAGGAAGCAGTAGAGGCAGCTTCATTAAGTATATTCAAGACACAACTGGATGGGTTTTTACATAATAGGGGAATTAAGGGTAGTCGGGATCATGCAGATAGGAGGAGCTGAGACAATGAATCGATCAGCCATGATTTTAATGAATGGCAGAGCAGGTTCAATGTGCCAAATGGCCTACTCCTGCTTCTATTATTATGAAACTATAACCCTACATTTTCCATGGCTAACCCATCTAATCTGCACATCCCTGGACACAATGGGCAATTTAGCACGGCCAATCTAAATTGAGGCTTCTGAGCATTGTAGTGATGTGAATAATGAACGTCAGAGAATGATAGAAAGGGACAAGGAGGATAAATGTACCAGCACTCAAAATTGGATTCTAAAAATCACAAAACTTGAAACTAAAGAGTGTGTCTGAATGTGTGCTGCATTGTCACAAAACTGAATGAATTGACTGCACACGTTGAAGAGAATAATTATGATCGGAGACTCTTTACAGCGATGTGGCTTGAGGATGACCAGGATTAGATCCTGAATATTGAGGGGCTGCCATTCAAGTTAAATGGGAAGCTAGGTAAAGGTAGAGAGTTGGCACTGCTCATCAAAGCACTGATAACATGGTAGTGTGGTGTCAGCTTGGATTTCAGGTCCTGATTTCTCGTCCTCTGTTGATCTCCCTGTTCCCACAGAGGAAGATGTCAGCTGATCTCAGCTCTGCTGAAGCTCTGACTTTCACCCCCACCCCCACCCCCACCCCAAACACCTTCTGGAACAATAAAACATTCAGTCGATTAAGGCCCATTCCACAATCTCCCAGCCTTAGGTCGCTTTTAAATCTTTGCCCTCTCACCCTGAACCAATGCCCTCTGGTTTCAGACTCCCCCACCCTGGGGCAAAGATGTTACCTATTTCCCCTATCCGGGCCACTCATGATTTGATAAATCTCGACAAGTTCACCCTCTGCTTCTGACGGCCCAAGGGCAACATCCCCATTCTATTCAGTCTCATTTTATACCACAAACCCTCCAACCCTGGCGACATCCTTATCAATCTATTGGAGTTTCACGATATCTTCCTATCCTATAGGAGGGAGACCAGAATCAAATGCAACATTCCAAAGGTGGCCTAACGAATGTCCTGTACAGCTGCAACTTGATCTTCCAACTCCTATACCCAATGCACTCAGTGGGTCAAATGGCCTCTTTCTGCACTGCAGGTGTTTTATGATTTTAATTGATATAATATGTAGATTTATATTAAATATAAATTGCTTCATATGGTGTAAGTCTGATATTCACTGTTGTGCAAGCTGCATGGCTATGATCTTTTACCTAATATAGTAATGGAATTACATGCTGTATTTCTTGTCATCAATTTTATTTAATAGGTGAGCAGGAAGTCATTCAGCAACTTTACTGGCTTTATTTAATCAAGCAGTGGAGTTTAATTTAGATAAATGTGAGTTGCTGCATTTTGGGAAAGCAAATCTTAGCAGGACTTATGCACTTAATGGTAAAGTCCCAGAGAGTGTTGCTGAACAAAGACACCTTGGAGTGCAGGTTCATAGCTCCT
>NW_025203848.1:5642-7112 GCF_004010195.1 Chiloscyllium plagiosum
GTCCTTCCAAATAATACCAGGTTATGTTCCAATACGTTTGTCTGATTTTTACCTTTGTTTCTCGTGAACACAGCCCACACTTTCTGCTGCAGGCAGTAACCTTTACAATGCTGATGAAATGATGCAGTACCTGCAGAGATGAAAAACTTAACAGTTTTAATTTTAATTCTGTCTTATGATCCTGCTCCACAGCTACCCGATGAAGGAGCGGTGCTCCAAAAGCTAGTACTTCCAAATAAACCTGTTGAACTATAACCTGGTGTAGTGAGACTTTTAATCTTTGTTTCTAGTGAATACAGCCCACATCTCCCACTGCTGCCAGTAAACCTGACAAGCTGATGAAACAATGAACCCGAACTCCTGAAAAATTTACAATTTCTCACAATTCTGCCACTCGTTCACTTCTGATCCAGGACATTGGAGACTTAGTGCTGGAGGTTGAAAGAAATGAGTAGCTTTAAAACAAAAACTTGTTGAATCTCTCAGCTTTCAATGAGAGTCTGAGTCTGACGGTGAATTCTGGTAACCTTTATTGCAACCCTGCTTCATTACAGTTTCAATTTTTCCCAGAAAAAAGGTGCAAGAAAAGTAGCGTTTTTTAAAAAAAACAGTTCAAGGTCAAAGTGCACACACTCCCCATCCTCCACTTTCTTTACTATTGGTCAGCACCAAATTATCCCTTTGTAACTGGATCCTTGGTACAGCCTTCATCTGGAGGAAGTATTGCCTCACTCAGCAGTTTCAGCCTACACTCTGTATACAAGTTAGTTTCTCCAGCTCATTTGCAGGAGGGAGGTGCAATCATGAGTCAACCACACTGCTGTGGGTCTGGAGTCACGGGTAGGCCAGACCGGGTAAAGGATGCAACTGGGATGACAGTGAATCCTTTCCTGCAAAGGTAGCTTCATTCTCTAAAAAGGACATGAGTGAATAAGATGGGGTTTTTCTTCCCCTGAAAATGGTTTCATCATTTGATTCTGAACTCCAGATTTCAATTGCGCCATCTACCATGGTGGGATTCAAACCTGGGAGACCCCAGAACTGGGTTGATTGTCTAGTCGAAAATGATACTTATCCGTCAGTCCTTCAATTTCTCTGTGATGGCACGTGAACCCGTTGATGTCTCTGGAGGTAGGAGGAGCAGGTGAAGCCCTTCCTGCACTTGGAGCAGGTGAATGGCCTCTCCCCAGTGTGGATCCGCTGGTGGGTCAGCAGGTGGGAAGAATTGGTAAATCCCTTCCCACACTCAGGGCAGGTGAATGGCCTCTCCCCTGTGTGGACCCGCTTATGCTGCCGCAAATTGCACAAATGATTGAATCCTTCCCCACACACAGAGCAGGTGAATGGTCTTTCCCCTGTGTGTATCCGCTGGTGGTTCAGCAGGCTGGAAGAATCAATGAATCCCTCCCCACACTCTCGGCAGTTGAACGGCCTCTCCCCCGTGTGGTGCCGTTCATGCTTCCTCAAGTT
>NW_025203848.1:8025-8975 GCF_004010195.1 Chiloscyllium plagiosum
GCAAGAGACCTAACAGGGAAGGCAGATGAAATCAGGGTTCATGGTCAAAAACATGGGACTGGGACATCATAGCAATTACAGAAATGTGGCCCAGAGATGGACAGCTCAATGTTCCAGGATACAAATGCCATAGGAAAGATACAGGGGGGACAAGAGAGGTGGGGAGTGGTGTTTTGATAAGGGATAGTATTACAGCTGTACTTAGGGAGGATATTCCTGGGAATACATCCAGGGGAATTATTTGGGTGGAACTGAGAAATAAGAAAGGGATGATCACCTTATTGGGATTGTAATATAAACCTCTAATAATCAGCAGGAAATTGAGATTCAAATTTGTAAGGAGATTTCAGTTATCTGTAGGAATAATAGAATGGTTATGGTAGGGGATTTTAACTTTCCAAACATTGACTAAGACTGCCAGCGTTCAGGGTTTAGATCAAGAGGAATTTCTTAAGCGTGGACAAGACAATTTTCTGAGGCAGTATGTGGATGTTCCTACTAGAGAAGGTGCAAAACCTGACCTACTTTTAGGAAATAAGGCAGGGAAGGTGACTGAGGTGTCAGTGCTGGACCACTTTGGGAAAGGGACAGATCGGATCTAAAAGTTGAAGTTCTAAATTGGAGGAAGGCTAATTTTGATGGTATTAGGCAAAAACTTTCAAAAGTTGATTGGGAGGCAGATTTTCACAGGTAAAGGGATGGCTCGAAAATGGGAAGCCTTCAGATATGAAATAATAAGAGTCCAGAGACAGTATGTTCCTGTTTGGGTAAAAGAAAAGGCTGGTAGGTGTAGGGAATGCTGGATGACTAGAGAAATTGAGGAGCTGGCTAACAACAAGAAGGAAGCATATGACAAGTATGGATAGGACAAATCGGATGAATCCTTAGAAGAGTATAAAGGCTGTAGGAGTATGCTTAAGAGTGAAATCAGGAGGGCAAAAAGGGGACAT
>NW_025203849.1:0-8977 GCF_004010195.1 Chiloscyllium plagiosum
AGTGGTGCTACCATAATTGAAAACCCCACTTACAACATCCTTGGGGCTACCATTGACCAGAAACTCAACTGGACACACCACATAAACACAGTGGCTACAAGATCAGGTCAGAGACGAGGAATACGATAGTAAGTAACTCACCTCCTGACTCCCCAAAGCCTGTCCCCCATCTACAAGGGGCAAGTCAGGAGTGTGATAGAATACTCCCTCCTTACCTGGTGTTTTCAGCCCCAACTAGACACAAGAGGCTTAACACTATCCAGGACAAAGCACTTACTTGAAACTACGTCCACAAGCATCCATTCCCTCAGTAGCAGCAGTGTGTACTATCCACAAGATGCACTACAGAAATTCACCAAAGATCCTCAGACACCCACGACCTCTCCCATTTCGAAGGACAAGGGCAGCAGGTACATAGGAATACCATCACATTCAAGCTCCCATTAAGCCACTCACAAACTTGAAATGGAAATATATCGCCACTCCTTCACTGTCACTGGGTCAAAATCCTAGAATTCCATCCGAAGGAAATTCTGGGTCATCCTACAGCAGGTAATCCAGATACAACGCATAATCCTCCGTCATGTCGACTGCCTACAATCAGACACCCCTCCCCCAAAGATAAATCTCCCTCTCCACCCTGATCCGCAGAGACAACTCACTCCATGACTCCCTTGTTAGGTCCGCACCCCCTCACCAACACCCAGCACCTTCCTTTGCTATTGCAAGAGGTGTAAAACCTGCGCCCATGCCTTCCCCATTCACCTCCGTCCAAGACCCCAAGAATCTTTTCACATTTGTCAGAGAGTTTCCTGCACATCCACCCACACCATCTACTGTGTCAGTTGCTCTCAGTGTGGTTTCCTCTACACTGGGGAGACAGAACTCATGCAACATTTCAGAGAACATCCCTGGGATACACACACCAAACAACCCCACCGCCCTGTGACCGACCACTTCAACTCCCTCTCCCACTCCACCGAGGACATGCAAGTCCTGGGCCTCCGTCATCGCCAAATCCAAGCCACCTGATGCCTGGAGGAAGAATGCCTCATCTTCTGCCTTGGGATCCTCCAACCACACAACGTCAATGTCGATTTCACTAGTTTCCAAATCTCCCCTCCCTCCCCCACCCCATCCCAGATTCAACCCTCCAGATGCTGCCTGACTTGCTGTGCTTTTCCAGCGCCACACTTTTCGATTCTGATTCTCCAGCATCTGCAGCCCTCACTTTCTCCGAACCTACAGCAGGAGTTCTGCAGCAGTCCATGAAAGCAGCTCACCACCACCTTCTCAAAGGGCAAGTAGGGATGGGCAATAAATATATTAAAAAGATCCTGGCTACTCGCTGCGTGAAGAGGTTTTTTTCTCATGTCACCTTTGCTTCGTTTGCATATCGCTGTAGGTGTATGTCCTCTCATTGTTTTTTCCTTTTATAAGTAGGAACAGCTGCACCCTGTCTACATTGTCTAGTCCAGTCAATGCTTTGAAAATCTCGAGCAGACTTCCTCTCAGCCTTTCTCTCTGCAGATAGGACACACCCAACTTCTTCAGTCCTTGTGTCATCATTCCTCTGGTGAATTGATCTCGCTTGCGTTCCACCACAAGCCTTCCCTTTTGTCCTCCCCCTGCCATCCCACTTCACACAACCTCAAAGGCTGGTATATCTCCACCACTTTCTGGTTGGGCTTGTTTATCATGCTAAAAGGGTTAACTTTGCTTTTCTCCCTGGATTCCTCACCTGCTGGAACTTACTCACCTCCAGAACTCACTACAGTGTCTTTCTGCAAACCATTCATTCTGTCAAACATTAGGTGCAATCAAAAACAGAAATTTCTGGAAAATGACAGCAGGTCGGGCAGCATCTATGGAGAGAAATCAGAGCAAACGTGTTCTGAGGAAGGGTCACCAGGCCTGAAATGTTAACTCCTATCTTGCTCCACAGATGATGCCACACCTGCTGAGAGTTGCCGGCAATTTCTGTTTTTGTTTCAGATTTCCAACATCCGCAGTCCTTTCAGTGTTCTTTTTGATTAGATGCAATCAACATTGAGGTGTCTAAACACCTTCTTCAATTATCTGGGAGGAAGATTGTGAAGAGCTGACTGGTAATTACATCTCCCTGATGCCTGATGAAGAGATTCAACTTAACGCTGATGTGGAAAGTGCAATTGGAAGCAAACAGGAAATGTTGATGTGAGGTACATACAAGGGGGTGACATGTAAATCAGAGTGACTTTGTGCAAAGTGAAACAGAGTTCTCTACTGCAGCTTTTAAAACAAGATGCGCAGTACACCAGCACTGTAGGACATTAACAAGGACACAATCACACAGTGCTATTGAAATTAACCTAGTTTATTCAACAGGGAGAGTTTTAGCTGCCAAGTGGGGGTATGTGTTTGTGTGTAGGGAGGTGGGGTTAGGCCCCAAACAGTGAACATAGTATTGAAAACCCGGGGAGGAGATTAGGATTGACCAACCTGTTCATCTGCTTACTCTGAGCGGGACGGACTTGGGCAATTTTCCACATTGTTGTGTTGATGCCAGTGTTGTAACTGTACTGGAACAGTTTGGCAAGAGGAGCAGTAAGCTCTGGAGCACAAGTCTTCAGCGCTGTCACCTTGAGCATTGTCAGGGCCCATGGCCTTTGCAGTAGCTGACGCATCCATGCATTTCTTGATCTCACGTGGAGTGAATTGAATTGGCTGAAGACAGGTAACTGTGATGCTGGGGACCACTGGAGGAGACCGAGATGAATTATCCACTCAGCACTTCCCGACTGAACATTGCTGCCTTATCTTTTATACTGATGTGCTGGAGCTCCCTGTTGTTGAGAGTGGGGAATGTTGTGGTACTTTGTTAATTATCCAGCATCATTCACGACTGACAGGAGCAGACCCACAGTGCTTAGATCTGATCCCTTACCCCTGGGAGCACTCAGCTCTGTCCATCACTTGCTTGCTCCACTGGTGAGTGTGCAGGTACCCAACTGATTTGTAGGGAGTCCCGGGTGCTGCCAATGGGATGGGAGCTAATTCAGCCCCTCAAGCCTACTCTTCCACTGAATAAGGTCACATGACGTGGATGTCATGTCAGCTCCATCTCGCTGTCTGCCCCACTCCCTGAAAGCCTTCATCTCCTTGTCAATCACTTTGTCTATCCATCTCAGACCCACCCTCCTCTTTAAATACAGCCTCCAGGTCCTCAGCACACACTGCCCAAACTGACAGCCTGTCTCTGACAATGTGACAGACCTCCCAGAGGAAAGCGCACAGGCACCTCTGTCCCTCACAGCCTCCGGCCTGACTGCTGTCTTAGTATTAGGCTCAATGTTGCTGTTCATTACAGATTAGGTTCCAATAATAGGCACCTAATAAACACTGCAACTTATAACGTTGTGATGAGGTTTGTATAACCAAGCACAGCACCTTATATTGTAAGCTCACAACAAGTGGAGTTTATAAAATCAGGTGGGTCAGGAACAAAACAAGTGGAAATTATACCAACAGAAACACAAACACATACTGAAGGTTGGGAAAGTACAGCTGCAAATATTACAGCTTTAAAATGGAATTTTAAAAACAGGCACAACACTGCTCCCTGCAGGTTTTAATTAGGATTTTATTCAAGTTATTCATGGGATATGTATATCGCTGGCTGGGCCACCACCTATTGCCCATCCCCAGTTGCCCCTTGAGAAGGAATGGGTGGGCTGCCTTCTTGAACCACTGCTTTCCATGTGCTGTGGGTTGACCTACAATATCATTAGGGAGGGACTTCCATGACTTTGACCCAGCAACTGTGAAGGGACAGCGATGTGTTTCTGAGTCAGGGTGACAAGTGGCTTGGAAGGGAATTTATAGCTGGTGGTGTTTCCTTTTTCATGCTGCCCTTGTCCTTCTAGATGGAAGTGGTCATGGATTTGAAGTTGCTGTCTGAAGATCTTTGGTGAATTTCTGCAGCACATCTTGTAGTGAGCACACACTGCTGCTACTGAGCATCGATGGTAGAGGGAATGATTATTTATCAGTTTGATACCAATCAATTGGGATGCTGCAAAGTTTCTTGCATGCTATTGGAGTGCACCCATCCAGGCAGGTGGGGAGCATTCCATCGCATTGCTGACTTGTGCCCTGTAGATGGTGGACAGGCTTTGGGGAGTCAGGAGGTGAGTTACTTACTGCAAGATTCCTAGCCTCTGTTACTTTCCTGTCATGATTTGGAGGAGCTGGTGCTGGACTGGGGTGGACAAAGTTACAAATTGCACAACACCAGGTTATAGTCCAACAGGTTTATTTGGAAGCACTAGCTAATCACCTGATGAAGGAGCAGCGTTTAAAAAGCTAGTGCTTCCAAATAAATCTGTTGGACTATAACCTGGTGTTATGTGACTTTTAACTGCTTTCTTGTCATGATTATATTTGTATAAAGTTATAGAGGTGTACAGCACTGAAAGAGACCCTTCGGTCCAACCCATGCATGCTAACCAGATATTCTAACCTAATCTAGTCCCATCTGCCAGCACTTGTCCCATATCCTTCTCAACCCTTCCTATTCATATACCCAATCAGATGCCTTTTAAATGCTGTAATTGTATCAGCCTGCACCACTTCCTCTGGCAGTTCATTCCATGCATGTACCACACTCTGCGTGAAAAAGTTGCCCCTTAGGTTTCTTTTATATCTTTTCCCTCTCACATTGAACCTATGCCCTCTAGTTCTGGACTCCCTCACCCCAGACAAAATACCTTGTCTCTTTACCCTATCCATGACCGTAATGATTTATAAACCTCTATAAGGTCACCCCTCAACCTCTGACACTCCAGGGAAAACAGCCCCAGCCTATTCAGCCTCCCCCCCCCTAGGTCCAGTTGAGTTTCTGTTCAATGGTAACCCCCAAGATGTTGGTTATGGCAGATTCTGTGATGGTATGTCAAGGTATGCTAGTTAGATTCTTCTTATTGGAGATGGTCACTACCTGACACTTAGATTAGGGAACACAGTTCAGGCCCTTCTGTTCCACTTGTTTTCAAAAGAGATAAACCCTGTTCATTGTACGTTATTTCTCCAAAATTGCCAACTGTTTCTGTCACAATTAAATGTAAGTCGCAGAACAGCATTTCGAGAAATAAACTCACCAGTTAGTGATGTGCGAGTCTTTCACCAGCCTCCACTGTCATGATAAAACTACCTGGTCAGCAAGCTGTCAAAGTTTTAAGAAACTCAGTACTTTGCAAAGACCTTGGCCCAAGTCGACCAGTTTGTGATGACCAGTTCCCCGCTCATGGAGCAGTGTTGCTGATGAGTACAATTCAGAGAGTGGGCGAGATAAACACTGCACTTTACAGGGATTGAAAAAAACTCCTGCAGGAATGAATGCTAGGTTTTACATGAAAGCCTGGCAATGTTTCTTGTATTTATTTATTAAATGAAGAATGAATGAAAGCAGCTAGTATTTCTAGCAGAATTTTGACGCCAGGTTTCAGGTTCAACGTTCATTTTGAAGTTACTCATTCAGGCCTGTAAAAAGCTGGAGGGGTATTGAAGGAATTCAGAAAGGGTGAAATACTTCCACTGGGCACAACTCCTGATGGTTATCAACAAATACATCTCCGCCTCCTGTTATCACTCGGTTTCTGTTTGTGTGCTGAGCATGGTGACCTCTTCTGCCCCAATTCCATTCAGTAATCCACTTCCCCAATTCCATTCAGTAATCCACTTTCCCAATTCCATTCAGTAATCCACTTCCCCAATTCCATTCAGTAATCCACTGCTCCAATTCCATTCAGTAATCCACTTCCCCAATTCCATTCAGTAATCCACTTCCCCGATTCCATTCAGTAATCCACTTCCCCAATTCCATTCAGTAATCCACTGCTCCAATTCCATTCAGTAATCCACTTCCCCAATTCCATTCAGTAATCCACTTTCCCAATTCCATTCAGTAATCCACTTCCCCAATTCCATTCAGTAATCCACTTCCCCAATTCCATTCAGTAATCCACTTCTCTCAGTATTTTCACTTTGTCTTGCTTTACCATTTCTCTTCCCTCAGTGTCTCCCCCTCTCTCTCGTTCTCTCCCCCCTCTCTCTCTTTGTCTCTCTCTCATGACATTGTTCATTTCCTCTCTCTCTCTCTCTCTCCATCTCGTACTCTCTCGCTGTCTCTCTCTCTCTCTCTCTCTCTCTCTGTCTGAGTCTCTATTTGTATCTTTCCCTCTGTCAGTGTGTCTCACTCAGAGGGTGACGTATCTTTGAATTCTCTAATCCAGAGGGCTGTGGTAACTCAGTCATTAAGCAGGTTTAAGAGAGAAACCGATTGGTTTCTGAAGACTAATGACATTAAGGGATATGGAAGTGGTGTAGGGACTGCGATATTGTGGTGATCAGCCATGATCAAGATGGGGCAGATTTAATGGGCTGAATGGCCTACTCCATTCCTATGTTTCCTGTGTCTCCCTCGATTGGTACATATCTCTGTGTCTCTAGTTCAGTCCTTTAATGATAATGTGTCCCTTTATTTCTCATTGTGCCTTACCTTCAGTGTTTGTCTGCATAACTCTCTCTCACTCTTTTCCCCGTGCCTCTATAATTCTTCATCTTTTTCCATGTTTCTATGACAGTCCCACTCTCTTTGTCTCTTCCTGTGTTTGTGTTGTTTATCTGCGTGAGTCTCTCTGTTTCAGTGTCTCTCTCTTTGCCTTTGTTAAGTCTGTTTATGTATGTGCGTCTTGGAGTCTTTCTTTGTTTGCATCTGTCCCCTTCCCTGTCTCTCTCCCTCTGCCCATCTTCACCTCTTTGACAGTTCCTGACCTTTGCAGAGGAGAACCACAGTGGAACTGAAACTTCACAGTGATCCACTGAGGGTGACACGATGTCTCAGTGGTTAGCCCTGCTGCCTCACAGCACCAGGGACCTGGGTTTGATTTCAGCCTCAGGCTGTTTGATTCCCGTCTGTGTGGAGTTTGTACATTCTCCCTGTGTCTGTGTGGGTTTCCTCCCACAATCCAAAGATGTGCAGGTTAGGTGAATTGGCCATGCTAAATTGTCCATAGTTTTAGGTGCATTAGTCAGAGGGAAATGGGTCCTGGTGGGTTACTCTTTGGAGGGTTGGTGTGGACTTGTTGGGCCAAATGGCCTGTTTTCACACTGTATGTAGTCTAGATTGTGACTGACCCAAGTGTTGATAATAAAGGTGTTGGTGGAATAGAGAAATGAGCATGTTCCCCCATCCCAGGTGTTGATGATGCCTCTTTGGCTTGTTCTCCATGAGCTGTTTTTCCAAGACCTATCACTCAGTGAAGGACCAGAAGACTAGCAGGAACCCTGAGGAGGGTGTGAGGATTTTGAGTGGTAGGGAAGGATGGTTACAGAGCTTAGGGCCTAGGCATCTGAAATAAGAGTCAAGTCTGTGGGTTAAAGACATGGCTAAGGGGTTCAGTCCATTGACAGAGCTGGAGTCAGATGTGGTGTTGGTGGTGGTGAAGCCAGTGATTTTGGTGATGGTGAAGGTGTTTGGTCTGAAACTCTGAGTGAGATTAAATAGGACGCTGGGGCTGCAGCAATCAACTGAGAGAGAATGTGGAGAGTACTGGGTTTTACCAGTGAGGCAGTGAAGTTTGCAGTATTGACCAAAGGCAATGACTTGGAGTTTTGTTTGTCATTTAACAGGAAGAAGTTTTAGTTTGCCCGATAGTGTGCGTGAAACAAGTAGCTTTACAGATGTCTTGGTGGAGGTGAGAGAGGTGCTGGTGAAGTGGAATTCACTGTCTGAAGTGTTCATCAGGAATCAGACTCATGGTTTCAGATGATGTGGGGTGGGTCGCTAAATGGATGAGGAAGTTAGGGAAAGAAAAAAACCCGAGGGAATTTCCAATTTAACAGGTCCCAGATTTCCTTATTCCCCACAATTTTACGTTCCAGTTATTCTTCACAACAATTGCATATTTTTAAAGGACGAATGAGTGTTCAGTCCAAACTAAAACCTTTAATTTCCAGACATTCCTCCCCTCCCCACCTCCTATGGCATGGAACGTCATTCAGAGTGTTGTCCCAGTTGGTAAATAATCGCTGCAACATTCCCACCTGCTGGCGGTACGCGGTACTGCGAGCAATAAATTCTCCAAGTGGCGGTGCTGGTGGTACAGGACCGCCACCTTCTGGCCACAAAAGGAGCTGCAGCCCAAGTATCTTACGGTGGCAATCCCCCAAAAAAACTTGTTTAAAAAGCTGCAAATATTCAGCACCTGCGGAGAGACAAATAAAGTTTACGTTTCGGGTCTGTGAAATTTTGTCAAAACTAGGAAAGGCCCAAGATGGGAACGGTGAGGTGGAGGGAAAAGAACAAGAGGGAAGGTCGAAGGAAAACAAAGCAGGGGACGAGAGACTAAAGAGCAAAATAGTAATTGCAAGACAGAAGGAAATGGTTGCTAAATGTGCGCATGACCAGTGATAAAGTTGCAAATTGAGCTCTTTCCTTCGCAGTTCATTGTAGTGCCGGTTTCAACCAGAAGATGGTGGTGGCGAGCTGTACAAAGGTCAGTCCAGTTTGACAGTGCACTCAGTTTCTGGAGGCAAAACCACAAACAGAACATGTTGCGACAGCTTAGGCAGGGCCTTCCTTCACAACTGAAAGAGAATTCGATCAGGGAAAAGGAGGGAAAATAAACATGGACCTGGACTTCCCATTTCTGTGCTCCTTGGGGAAATTCCGCACTGTCGGTCTATGCAACATTCAAAAGATTCCAGGTTGGGAGGGGGAAGTTCTCCAGTTTAAGATTAATTGTGAGTCAGAAGGACTAAATGTAAGCAATGTGGGGCTGTACTGGGAGTACAGAGACTAATTTGTTAAAAATCTTCAACATCACAGAAGTGGATGTACAAGTACAAAATCTATTTTCTTTGAACTAGTTTGGGAGAGATTTCTTTCCTATGATGTGGAGGCACCGGTGTTGGACTGGGGTGAACAAAGTTAAAA
>NW_025203850.1:0-1552 GCF_004010195.1 Chiloscyllium plagiosum
GGATAATGTCCCTTAGAGAGATTCTCCAGAAACTTTTGATAAAGTGCAATTTAAAGAAATATAAAGTTTTAAAGTTAATCACAGAACCGAGAAACAAAAATAACCAATTACATGAGTTTGACAGGAGAACTGACCAAGGTAAACAGGTTAATCAGACTGAAACATATGTCTGTAAATGAACAGTGGAAACATTTGAAGGAACAGTGTAAAACACTCAACAAAAGGGCATTCCGTTGAAACAGAAAAAAAACCTCAACAAGAAATCCCCACTGGTCCCTCGCTCATATTAGATTATCGGCATTAGAAGATCACCAAAGAGGACTTAAAACCCTGAAGTGAGAGAGTGTTCAAGGGATTGCAATGGGTCTGCTAGCAGAAGGAGGACAGTGGAAAGGGGAATCATTGTCAGGGTCTGATGTCACAATAGGAACAGGGAGAGGTGAAGGTGCTGGAGGTGGTGAGAGTGTTACAGAGAGTGGTCAGGGCCTGAACGGTGTTACAAAGCCAGTATGGATTTCTGCAGCTGCAGGGGTTTACAGAGGTAGAGAGGGACAGATGCATTTTTATTTATTCATTCATGGGATGTGGGTCTCACTGCCTGGACCAGCATTACTTGCCCCCACTGCAGAGGACAGCTCAGAGTCAGCCATATTTCTGTTGGTCTGGAGTCACAAGTGATCCAGACCAGGTTAGAATGTCAGATGCCCTTCCTTAAAGATGGTAAGTGAACCACTGATCAACAATGCGTTTATGGTGGCGTCACCAATGTCTTGTACAGAAACAACATACCATCCAACTCCTACTCTCAATGCTCTGCCCAATGAAGGTGAGCATCCCAAACGCCTGCTTCACAAGCCTGTCTACTTGTGACACCACTTTCAAAGAACTGTTTACCTGCATCCCTGGTCACTGACTGAGGGCCCGAACATTAACTGTACAAGTCCCACCCTGGTTTGTTTCACCAAAATGGAACACCTCCCATTTATCTAATTAAACTCCATCTGCTATTCTTCAGCCCACTATCCCAGCAGTACTGTTCATCCTGTTGTATCATAGATAACCTTCTTCACTGTCCACTTTACCAACAATGTCAGTGTCACCCAGGAAGCTTACTTACCAGGAAACCAATACTCCCCTCCAAAACATTTATCCAATTGACAATCATCAGTGGACCCACTACACTGCTGATCACATGCCTCCAGTCAGAAAAACAACATGTATCTCATCACCCTCTGTCTCCTACCATCAAGCCAATATTGTATCCAGTTGACTAGCTCCTCCTGCATGCCAGATGATTTTCCATTTAACTGAGCTCATTACCCAGTTTACCACACAAAACGTAGAACACAGAACAGTACAGCACAAGACCCTTGGGCCATGTTGCCATGCCAACATTTTATCTGACTCGAAGATCCTGAAGAAGGGCATGTGCCCGAAACGTCGAATCTTCTGTTCCCTAGATGCTGCCTGACCTGCTGTGCTGTTCCAGCAATAAAGTTTCAGCTTTGATCTCCAGCGTCTGCAGACCTCACTTTCTCCTCGAAGATCAAAC
>NW_025203850.1:2069-3794 GCF_004010195.1 Chiloscyllium plagiosum
TGTCTTCTGTGGGCCAGGAATTCTGTATCCACGCAGGCAGATTTCTCTGTATCCCATGCCTCCGTGCTTTCTGAACGAGGCATCAATGTGTTTTGTCACATTCTCAAAGCATTCAATCAGATTTGTAAGGTATGACCTGACCCTTAAAAATCCATGCTGACTATCTCGAATGAAACTATGGTTCTCCAAGGAATCACAAATATTGTCTCTCATAAATCCTCTCCAACAATCTGCACACCACAGACACAAGACTGACATGATTATCCCTATTCCCTTTATTAAACAAGGGAATAACATTTGCCACCCTCCAATCATCTGGCGTGACTCCAGTGGACAGTAAGGTCCACCAGTAAAGGTCATCACCAAAAGCGCAACAATCCCTTCCCTCGTTCCATGCAGTAACTTTGGGCATATTCCGTCTGGGCCAACAGAGATATCTATCCTTATGTTTTACAAAATGTTCAGCACATCTTCCTTCTTAACATCAACATGTTCACATTTCACGCTGTCCTCACAAGTGATAAGGTCCCTCTCAGTAGTGAATACTAAGGCACTGTATGCATTAAGGACTTCTCTACCTTCTCCCACTCCAGACACAAGTTCGCTCCACTATCCCTGACCGGCCCTATCCTCACTCTAGGAGAAAGTGAGGACTGCAGATGCTGGAGATCAGAGCTTAAAAATGTGTTGCTGGAAAAGCGCAACAGGTCAGGCAGCATCAAAGGAGAAGGAGAATCGACGTTTCGGGCATAAGCCCTTCTTTAGGAATGAGGAGGGTGTGCCAAGCAGGCTAAGATAAAAGGATGAGATGAGGGACTTAGGGGAGGGGCGTTCGGAATGCGATAGTTTGAAGGAGGTTAAGGTGAGGGTGATAGGCCGGAGAGGGTGTGGGGGCGGAGAGGTCGGGAAGAAGATTGCAGATCAAGAAGGCGGTGCCGAGTCTGAGGGCTGGGACTATGAAAAGGTGGGGGAGGGGAAATGAGGAAGCTGGAGAAATCCGCATTCATCCCCTGTGGCTGGAGGGTTCCTAGGCGGAAGATTAGTCCCTCTTCCGCCAGGCGTCATGTTGCCATGGTCTGGCGATGGAGGAGGCGATAGGAGGACCTGCATGTCCTTGGCGGAGTGGGAGAGGGACTTAAAGTGTTCAGCCTCGGGGCTTTTGGGTTGGTTGGTGCAGGTGTCCCAGAGGTGTTCTCTGAAACGTTCCGCAAGTAGGCGGCCTGTCTCCCCTACCCTCACTCTGGCCATCCTCTTGTGCCTCACATAAGTGGAGAATGCCTTATGGTTTTCCTTAATCCTTCGCAACAAAGCTTTTTCATGCCCCCTTCGAGCTGTACGAAGCCCATTCTTCAGTTCCTTCCTGGCTACCTTCAGAAAATCCCTGCAGTGTGGAAACAGATGATTTGGTCCAACAACTCCATACTAACCCTCCGACGATTATCCCCATCAGGACCATCCCCCCACCGTATCACTCGACATTTGCCCGAACTAATGCACCAAACCTACACATCCGTGAACACTATGAGTAATTTAGCATGGCTGAGTCACTCAACCTGCACATCTTTGGGCTGTGGGTGGAAATCTGGAGTACCTGGACGAAACCCACGCTGACATGGGGAGAATGCGCAAACTCCAGACAGACAATCGTCCGGGGCTGGAATCGAATTCGGGTCCCTGGTGCTATGAGGCAGCAGTGCGAACCACTGAGTCACCGTTCCACCCCCA
>NW_025203850.1:3885-8977 GCF_004010195.1 Chiloscyllium plagiosum
CTCAGAATCTCCCCCAACAACTTCCCCATCACTGGGCTCACTGGGCTGTAATTTCCAGGCTTTTCCCTGCAGCCCTTAAGTGATGGAACAGTATTATCCTCCCTCCAGTCTTCCGATACCTCCCTGCGTCAGGTGATAATATAAATATCTCTGTTAGAGACACTGCACTCTCTTCCATAGCTTTCCACAATATTCTAGGACATACCCCTAATAAGCTACAGGATTGATCTACCTTTATTTGTTTTAAGATTCCAGCACTTTCTCTTCTCTGTTGAGGATTCTTTCCAAGACATCACTATTTATTTCCCCAAGTTCCCGAGCTTCCATGTCTTTCTCCACAACAAATACTGACAAGACTATTTTGTCTAATATCTCATCCACCTCCTCTGGTTCCACACATAGGCGACCTTACTGATCTTTAAGAGGTCCTATTCTCTACCAAGTTACTCTTTAGTACTTATTGAAACTTGCATAATGCCTTCAGAAATTTTAAATACACTATATCCCCTGTACCACCGCATTCTCCCATACCCTTATCTACTCTGCCATTTATATTCACACCAATAAACAAAATCCAACAGACATTCAAAATCCAAAAACACATTCTCTTAGATAAAATGTGTTTCAAAGGATCCAGTTATTGTATATTGACATATCCTTTCTAACATTTCAATATGCTCTCAACTTAATGTCAGGCTAATCCTATTTGGTTTCAGAATGGCAGCAGAAAGGATTGTGGGAGTTCTTGTGTATCAATCTGAAAAAGGTAGCTCACAGGGTCAGCAGGCAATAGAGAATGCAAATCAAATTGCTGCCATTTATTACAAAGGGAATGGAGTCTAAAGATAGGGACGTCTAGCTAAAACAATACAACTTACGAGTCAGACCACACCCAGAATATTATGAATTAGTATGAGTGCTCTAAGGAAAGGTATTCTTATATTGGTGGCAGGTCACAGAAGGGTCACTCGGCTGATTTTGGGAACGGAGGGATTTTCTCATGAGAAGAGGTGGAGTAGATTGAGGTTGAAGTTTAGAAAACTTAGAGCAAAATGGAATGTTACATCCAATATTCTGAAGGACTTGGATCGGGTAAATGCTGGGAAGTTAGAAAACAGAACAGTTGTTCTGTGCTGTTCATGATGCTATCCTAACTCATCCCATCTTTATGGATGTGGTCCACATCTCTCTATTCGCTGCCTGTTCATGGATCTGTCTAAATGCTACTTCAAAACTTTGCTCACATTTCCGCTTCCAGGATCTCCTTCTTTCACTCTCTATGGCGGGAACGAGGGTGGAATTTAAATCAATTACGTTCGAAGAATTGGACAAGGAAAATGAGATTAAAGATGGATTTCAATACTGTATGAGCTGGCATTGAAATTGTGTCTTATAGAAACAGGAGCGTCACAAAGATTGGTGTTGATGTTAAGATTAGGAAATTGCCAGGAACTACAAGTGATTATCCAACAAGGGAAGATTTACAGGGTTCCATAGATTGNCGGGCTTCAGAGACTTGCAGACATTGCAGGAACTGGAGTAACCTTGGCAAATGGGAGTTTGCCGTTATAGAAGGGGCTGAAGGGACTGGAAGAGATAAAAGATGTAGGGAGGGTTGTGGAAGCTGATGGGGGTTAGAGATAGGGATGGTTGAAGAGTCTGCAGGGCATCATACAGACAGGGAGGTTTCTAAGAGCAGGGGAACTGACCAGAAATAGAGAAATTGCAGTGTCTGAAGAGGGTTCAGCAATCAGTTTGGTTTCAAGGTGCAGGATAATGTTACAAAGACAGAGACAGTTGGACGGTTTGGAGGACCATATAAATATAGGGAGAGCTTTCGTCACTGTTGGATATATTACAGAGATGGTGAAAGTTACACAACTGAACGGAGTTAGAAAGATCAGGTTGGATTTCAGGTTATCGGAGCAGCTTTGACTGTATAGTTTCTCCACAGATGGGGAGAGATGTGGAGACTGGAACAGGTGACTTAGATCGGGAGTGTTTTAAGAATAAGGACGAATTTTCAGAGAAACGGAGGAATGTAGGGATGGGACATGGAGAGAGTAACAGTGAGAATCACGTCAACTCATGAAGGTAACGGACATAAATAATGTAGTCACATGGGGAGGACGTTAAAGGTATAAAGATTTGGACTGACTGAAGGAGATTACATGCACAGGGATGGAAGTAGGGACTACTAGTTTTTACAGAGATTGAGTGTGCTTTGGAGAGGAAGAGTTTATCGTCATCATTAGGATTCTAGAGACTAAATTCCATGAATTGGGAGAGTAGAACTGGATGGTATCCACAGACATGGAGGAGTCTAACAGGTGTAGGAGGCTCCTAATGTCAGGAGGTCCTTGAGAGATTAGACAGAGTGAGATTGCCAGGTAGGAACCTGACGTAGTTACAAAGACAGGGAGGTAATTCTGGTCTGGAAGGGATTACACAGATCGGGACAGCTCAATGGACTGAATAATTTTTCACAGATAAGGAAGGGCTGTAGGAGCTAGAGAAGTTTACCTCGATAGGGAAGGATGGCGAGGTTAAAAGCAAATACGTTGACATGGAGGGTGGTATTGGTAGGAGGAGCTTACAGGGATAGACAGGACTGTTGGGGCTGACAGGGCTGAAGGAAGTTAGTATCTACTGGAGAAGTTTAGGGATTAGGGTGTTAGGCATCAGAGAACCTGACAGAGACAGAGAGCATTGTGGGGACTAGGGGAGATACCAAACAGAGGAAAGATGATTGGGAATGGAGGATATTACACAAATCACGAATACAGCATGGGCCAGGAGTAATGCCTGGGACCTCCTGCGCTGTCTCAGGGAGGACCAGTACAGCAGAGAGGAAACAAGGTTCCTCACAAGATGGTGGGATTGAAGACTTGAATGTAGCTGTTCCTTGCCCAACAGTGTATCTATGTCCTATACCTCTCAGCCATGTTTCTCTTATGGCTATAATATCCCAGTCCCCAGAGCCAATCCATGTTCTGTGCCAGTATGCCTGACCAGTCAGGTCTCGTGCGTTGCCAGTCAGCCCACCTCCCTCCCCCCTCACCCCACCAAGGGATATTGAGACCCCTCTGGTTCAAGTCCAACTTGCCCTCATTGCACAGATCACCTCTAAACCAGAAGAGATCCCAATGACCCAAGACTTGAATACCCAGTGCCCCCGACACCAGCTCCTCAGCCACACATCTATCCGGCCTATCTTTCTATTTCTATTTCTATCCTCACTGGCAGGTGGCACTGGGAGGAATCTGGAGGTCACTACCCTTGAGGTTCTGCTTTTTAACTTCTTACCTAACATCCAATACTCATTTCACAGGACGCCATCCCATTGCCTACCTCTGTCATTTGGGCCGATGTGTATAATAACCTCTGGCTGTTCAACTGCCACCATCAGAATGTTCAGTAACGACTCAGAGACATCCTTTACCCTGGTACCCGGGAGGCAGCACACCATCCTGGGGTCACTTCTGCAGCCACACAATCTCCTGTCTCTCCCCCTCACGATTGAGTCTCCTATAATTAGACAAGGTGTGGCAAATATACACTGGGCTGAACTACCTGCACTTAGGAAATATTTGGAAAGTGGAGTATGTTCAAGTGATACAGTGAGAATCCATGGCCAGTGTGTTAATAAAGTGGGAATGACAAAGGCAGCAAGTCAAGTGAATACTGATCAAGTGCTATCGTGAGTTTGATAAAGAAAGTACAATGCAATAAAATCAGATGAAGCCATTCACAAGTATAGAGAGGGCAAGGGGTCCTTAAAAATGAGAGGCAAGCAATGGCCATGAAACATCCTTGGCAGACAGTATAAAGGAAAAGCTACTAGATATTTTACAACTACATTCAGAGTCAGAGGATTCCCAGCTAAAGAGTGCAACCTGTTGCAAACCAAAGGGATAATCTGTACATGCAGCCAGAGGAAGTAGGTGAGGCCTTCAATTAATATTTTCCATCTATATTCAGACAGGAGAAAGACATTGTAGTCATGGATTTCCGTTGAGATGGTGAGGTTTGGAAATATGTTAAGATCAATAAAGAAGAGGTATTAAATGTTTTCACAGGCATAAAGGGGGAGAAATCCCCAGTGACCAATGAAATGTATCCCAGGCTGCTATGGAAGATAAGGGAGGAGATTGCTGGGGCCTGGTGGATATATTTAATACTTTTCTGGCCACAGGTAAAGTGCCGAATGACTGGACGATCGCTAATGTTCCTTTGTTCAAGAAGGGAAGCAGGGGTAGGCCAGGTAATTACAGAGAAGATAGTCTGACAGCAGGGGGAGGGAAGTTATTGGGAACAATTCTGAGGGACAGAATGAATCAATATTTGGAAAGACAGGAAACAATTAGGGATAGTCAGCACGGATTTGGTAAAGGAAGATCCTGTCTGGTGAATTCAGCTGAGTTTTCTTTGAAATCAGGAATAAAAATGTTGATGAGGGCTGTGCAGATGATGTGGATTCCTTGGAATTCACTATGGCCTTTGACAAGGTCCCACATGGAAGGCTGGTCCAACAGACCAATGGGATCCAAGGCAAGTTGGCATATTAGATCCACAATTGGTGGAGGATTGGCTTTGCGTTTGAAATTCTTCCACCAGTGGGTGTATCACAGGCATCTGTGCAGGAACCTTTGCTGTTTGTTATGTACATGAATGCCTTGGCTCTGAAAGCAGAAGGTATCATTATTAGGGTTGCAGATGACGTGAAAGGTGAGGGTGTTGTCCACAGTGAGGGGGATGGTCTCAGGCGGCAGTCTGAAAGTTGAGGCTGGGACAGAATTTTCAAGAGAGCAATTTAAATAGACAAGGCAGGCAACAACACAGCAAGCAATGAGAGAAAACTGATCAATTAAACTATTTTATTTCAACAGGACAGGCCTAAAAGATAAGGCAGATGAACTTGGTGCATGGACGGGTACATGGACGGGTACATGGGACTGAGACACCATAGATATTACAGAAACACAGAAGCTGAGGGAGGGACAGGACTGACGGCTCAATGTCCCAAGGTACGGATTCTACAGGATGGAGAGAACAGGATGTGAGAGAGGAGGGGGATTGGAGTTTTTGGTCA
>NW_025203851.1:0-1641 GCF_004010195.1 Chiloscyllium plagiosum
GGAAGTCTCATCACATGGCGCTCAAGTCATTAGTCAGCCGATAGAGCCATCTTTGTGATACAGTCCAAAGTTGTGCAGGTTAGGTGGAATAACAATGGGGAATGCAGGGTTACAGGGATAGGGTGGGTCTGGATGGGACACCCTTTTGAGGGTCAGTATGGACATGATGGGCCAAATGTAAGGATTCAATGATTTTATGGTGGCAAAGTGAAGGGCACATTCTCCAATTAGATAGTGCATATACCTGTCGGCCAAACAGCCTCTTATTCCCTATCTGAATAACTTCATATCTGGTAAAGAGAAATGTTCAACGAGAATGATCAAAGTGACAACTGTATTTAATGCCCCTGTGGATAAATCCCAAAGCTTTATTAAACCCCCTGTCATTTTTCGCCAGGATTGTACACAGCCATCTTCCATTCTTGGAGAATCCTGGAGAATACAGGCAAAGACCTGCACTGAGAAGGCAACATCTTTTTTCAAGGGCGTTACTGAGGTTTTGACAATAACCTGGTCACTTGTTCTGATAACTGACAGATTTAATTATGAAGAGGGCATTAGATACACTTGTCTTTATTGTTTTGAGTATAGGACTTAGGAGGTCATGTTGCGGCTGTGCAGTTCATTGGTTAAGCCACTTTTGGAATACTGTGTTCAGTTCTGGCCTCCTTGCTGCAGGAAAGATATCGTGAAACTTGAAAGGGTTCAGAAAAGATTTACAGGGATGTTGCCAGGTTTGGAGGGTTTGAGCTACAGGGAAGAGGAGAAAGTGAGGTCTGCAGATGCTGGAGATCAGAGCTGAAAATGTGTTGCTGGAAAAGCGCAGCAGGTCAGGCAGCATCCAAGGAACAGGAGAATCGACGTTTCGGGCATAAGCCCTTCTACAGGGAAGAGGCTGAATAGACTGGGGCTGTTTTCCCTGGAGCATCGGAGGCTGAGGGATGACGTTATAGAGGTTTATAAAATCATGGATAGGATAAATAGACAAAGTCTTTTTGCCAGGGTAGGGGAGTCCAGAACTAGAGGGGGGCCAAGTGCTGGCAAAAGGGACTAGATTAACTGAGGATACCTGTTCAGCACGGACGAGTTAGACTGAAGGGTTTGTTTCCATGCTGTGCAAGTCTCTGTCTCTATTTATGGCGGCTGATTTAAGTCAGAATTACTGATGCACAACTCTGGAACGGAGTTTTGTTTTACACAGGGATGGAAGAGGGCCACATCGCTTTTCCCATTGCTGCTGCATCCAGTGACGGAGCGGTGAGAAGGTTTACCATGGGCAGAGATTTCCTGCAGGGAGGAGAGGATCTGGTTGCTCTTTGGCCCCAGTTGCAGGTATGTGAACAGGAGTATTCCAGCACACACAGACTTCCTGTGCTGATCGCGGTTCACGTTACAGAACAGCCATTGGACCCTCAGCCTCTATCCAAATGTGAATATTCCATTTGTTGTTTTCATCTCTGTGCTCTGGGGACTGAAAAGATAAAACCTCAGCAAATTCTATTAATAAATTTTAAACATTTTGATTAACATCAAAAGGTTTAGGAAGCCTGGCTCCAATCATTGTCAGCAGTATTTCCTTCCATCTCTATGGCTCAAGCTTAATCTAACGGTGGCACAGTGGTTAGCACTGCTGCCTCACAG
>NW_025203851.1:1675-8978 GCF_004010195.1 Chiloscyllium plagiosum
GTTAGGTAAGGGGTAAATGTAGGGGTATGGGTGGGTTTCGCTTCGGCGGGTCGGTGTGGACTTGTTGGGCCGAAGGGCCTGTTTCCACACTGTAATCTAATCTAAAAAAAAATCTAACCCGGATTTATAAGGGAAAGAATGAAGAGGAATTTAACAATTTAAATTCGTAAACCGATTTAAAAAGTACATGGGGTGCAACTTCTTCACACAGAGAGTGGTTCGTGTGTGGAGTGAACTTTCACTGGAAATGATGGATGCAGGTGCAGTTACGATGTTTAAAAGGCATTTGGATTGGTTCATGAATAGGAAAACTGGAGGGATAGGCAGCTGGGACTAGTTTAGTTTGGGAACATGGTTGGTATCAACTGGTTGGACCGCAGGGGTGTTTCCGTGCTGTTCGGGTCTATGACTCAACCTCATGTATTTTTGCATCAATGGTTATAATGGCCTACAATTGCCTTATATGACACAGGGGTAAATACAGCTCAACGCATCAAAAAAAGGCTCTGCTGTTCTGTTCGCAGCGCAGTCAACTTCATTCACTGACCCCCAACACCAACCCCAGACCCATTGCTCACTTCCCTGCAGTAGTCTCCACCAAGACGCAGGTAAAACAGCCAGGCAGTGAATCTGTTCTCCTCTCAAGTCGAATACCCACTTTTATGTTTAAAAGTGACAGACTGTTATCTGCATGCACATAATAGACTGTTACAGCTTGATGCAGCACTTGCTGGAGCAAGTCTCTAAAGATAGATATCAATGTGCTGCACAGTGTGTAACTACAGTCCACCGGCATCCAGCTAGGAGGAAGAGGCAGGGGGAGAGGTAAGTGAATTTCAGGGAGTAGTGAGGAACGGCAGGGAGGGTGAACCTGAGGATGTCACTGTGGGAATGGCTATACATACAAACAGCCCCACAGAAGAAACATTCAGCAAAGTAGCTGTCCCTCACTAACAGGCCTGTTGGTCGTGCAGAAACAGACCCTTCAACCCAACTCGTCCATGCCGACTACATATCTTAAATAAATCTACTCCCATTTGCCAGCACTTGGGCCATATCCCTCCAAACCATTCCTATTCATATACCCATCCAGATGCCTTTTAAATGTTGCAATTGTAACAGCCTCCACCACTTCCTCTGCAGCTCATTCCATACACGTACCACCCTCTGCGTGAAAAAGTTGCCCCTTAGATCTCTTTTCTATCTTTCCCCTCTCATCCTAAACCTATGCCCTCTAGTTCTGGATTCCCCCTCCCCAGGGAAGAGACTTTGCCTATTCACCCAGTCCATGCCCCTCATAATTTTATGTAGTGCCTTTCACAACCTCAGCATCCCCAAAGAACTTTGCAACTGATGGAGTTGTTGAAGACATTTAAAGAGATGTAAATCCTTTCTAATTTCCATGTGTACCCAAAGCCCAGCCGAAAGTCCTGTATATTTGGATATGGTCCTTTACTTCTTACAAACAAATGTAGATGATTTTTCAGAGACAATAGGCTTATTGCTTTAGAGGGTTAAACATTAAGTCTGTCACTATCATTCTTGATAATAAACCCTCCTCCCATCACTTTTTTTAAAAACCTACACTCACACTACCCTCTCAATACTGCTCCCAGGGAGACCCCTCGACTTCGCCTTCCCATCATGCAACCTCTGTCTTGTGTTTGCTGCTCTCTTTGACAAACAAGGTATTTCTCCATAAGTGACTGGTACTTTGCTGAGTACTTTGGTAATCGCATACTCCTTTAGTTAAACTAACGGTTCTGGCCCAGTTATCAAGGGCACATCACAAGTTAGCTACTGTCCCGCCAACGCTCATACACCTTTGTTAAAGAGTGAAGCATTTGTTCATGCTGACAATGGCACTGGTTGTGTAGAGGTCCCACTGAGCTAACGCCTGCCTCAGGCGGTCAATTCATTGACAGATCTTGAAGCACAAAGGCAGATCCACATCCCGGCAACAAGTCATTTCACTGACCCTCTGAAGTGTAAGCCACCCAGACCCATTCCGCTCCATTTACCCCAGACGAATGTGCCTAACACTATAGGCAATGTACCATGACCAACCTGCCTGACCTCTGCATCTTTGCATTCTCTTGCTTCATCTTTACAAATCTGGGTCATCCACGTGTTTCCCATCCAGCATTGCTGTTCCCAATGACACACTCCGTCTGTCAGTCAGGGAAACAATTGGCACTCCAACACCACGACAGGGAATGGGACGACAGCACAATCACAAAGTGACCCAGGCTCAGGGATGGTTCAGGCGTGACTGCCACTGATGCCCTCCACCCCGGGTACTATCAGTCCCCACACTCTGTCCCGGTTACAGTCAGTCCCGGCACTCTGTCCCGAGTACAGTCAGTCCCCGCACTCCGTCCCGGGTACAGTCAGTCCACGCACTCCGTCCCGGGTACAGTCAGTCTCCACACTCTGTCCCGGGTACAGTCAGTCCCCACACTCCGTCCCGGGTACAGTCAGCCACTACACCCCATCCCGAGTACTGTCAGTCCACGCACTCTGCCCCGGGTACAGTCAGTCCACACACTCCGTCCCGGGTACAGTCAGTCCCCACACTCCGTCCCGGGTACAGTCAGCCACTACACACCGTCCCGAGTACTGTCAGTCCACGCACTCCGTACCGAGTACAGTCAGTCCGCACACTCCGTCCCGAGTACAGTCAGTCCCCACACTCCGTCCTGGGTACAGTCAGTCCCCACACTCCGTCCCAACTACAGTCAGTCCCTGCACTCCGTCCCGGGTACAGTCAGTCCCCACACTCCGTCCCGGGTACAGTCAGCCACTACACACCGTCCCGATTACTGTCAGTCCACGCACTCCGTACCGGGTACAGTCAGTCCCCACACTCCGTCCCGACTACAGTCAGTCCCCACACTCCGCCCTGGGTACAGTCAGTCCCCACACTCCGTACCGAGTACAGTCAGTCCGCACACTCCGTCCCGAGTACAGTCAGTCCCCGCACTCCGTCCTGGGTACAGTCAGTCCCCACACTCCGTACCGAGTACAGTCAGTCCGCACACACCGTCCCGATTACTGTCAGTCCACGCACTCCGTACCGAGTACAGTCAGTCCGCACACTCCGTCCCGAGTACAGTCAGTCCCCACTCTGTCCCGGGTACAGTCAGTCCCCACACTCCGTCCCGGGTACAGTCAGCCACTACACACCGTCCCGAGTACTGTCAGTCCACGCACTCCGCCCCGGGTACAGTCAGTCCCCACACTCCGTCCCGGGTACAGTCAGCCACTACACACCGTCCCGAGTACTGTCAGTCCACGCACTCTGTCCCAGGTACAGTCAGTCCCCACACTCCGTCCCGGGTACAGTCAGCCACTACACACCGTCCCGAGTACTGTCAGTCCACGCACTCCGCCCCGGGTACAGTCAGTCCCCACACTCCGTCCCAACTACAGTCAGTCCCTGCACTCCGTCCCGGGTACAGTCAGTCCCTACACTCCGTCCTGGTCACAGTCAGTCCCCACACTCCATCCTGGGTACAGTCAGCCCCCACTCTCTGTCCCGAGTAAAGTCAGTCCACACACTCGGTCTCGGGTACGGTCAGTCCCTACACTCCGTCCCGGGTATAGTCAGTCCCTACACTCCGACCAGGTGACAGTCAGCCCCCACACTCTGTCCTGGTTACAGTCAGTCCACACACTCCGTCCCGGTTACAGTCAGTCCCCACACTCCGTCCTGGTTACAGTCAGTCACCACACTCTGTCCCGGTTACAGTCAGCTCCCACACTCTGTCCTGGTTACAGTCAGTCCCCACACTGCGACCCGGTTACAGTCAGTCCCCACACTACAGTCAGTCCCCACACTGCGACCCGGTTACAGTCAGTCCCCACACTCTGTCCTGGGTACAGTCAGTCCCCACACTCTGTCCTTGTTACAGTCAGTCCCCACACTCCGTCTCGGTTACAGTCAGCCCCCACACTCCGTCCTGGTTACAGTCAGTCCCCACACTCTGTCCCGGTTACAGTCAGCCCCCACACTCCGTCCCGGTTACACTCAACCCCACACTCCGTCCTGGTTACAGTCAGTCCCCACACTCTGTCCTGGGTACAGTCAGTCCCCACACTCTGTCCTTGTTACAGTCAGTCCCCACACTCCGTCCTGGTTACAGTCAGTCCCCTCACTCCGTCCCAAGTACAGTCAGTCCCCACAGTCTGTCCGGAGTACAGTCAGTCACCTCACTCCGTTCCGAGTACAGTTAGTCCCCACACTCCGTCCCGGGTACAGTCAGTCCCCACACTCCGTCCCGAGCACAGTCAGTCCCCACACTCCGTCCGGAGTACAGTCTGTCCCCACACTCTGTCCCAGTTACAGTCAGTCCCCACACTCTGTCCCGGTTACAGTCAGCCCCCACACTCTGTCCTGGTTACAGTCAGCCCCCACACTCTGTCCCAGTTACAGTCAGTCCCCACACACCGTCCTGATTACAGTCAGTCCCCATACTCTGTCCCGGTTACAGTCAGTCCCCACTCTCCGCCCTGGTTACAGTCTGCCCCCACACTCCGTCCTGGTTACAGTCAGTCCCCACACTCTATCCCGGTTACAGTCAGTCCACACACTCCGTCCCGGTAACAGTCAGTCCCTCACACTCTGTCCCGGGTATAGTCAGTCCACACACTCCGTCCCGGATACAGTCAGTCCCCACACTCCGTCCCAGTTACAGTCAGTCCCCGCACCTCATCCTCACTACAGTCAGACCCCGCACTCCATTCCGGATACCGTCAGTCCCCACACTCCATCCCGACTACAGGCAGTTCCCGCACTCCATCCCGGTTACAGTCAGTCTCCACACTCCGTCCCAGTACAATCATTTCCCACCCTCTGTCCCAGGTACAGTCAGTCCCCACCCTCTGTCCCAGGTACAGTCAGTCCCCACCCTCCGTTCCAAGTACAGTCAGTCCCCACACTCCGTCCCAGGTACAGTTCGTCCTCACACTCTGTCCTGAGTACAGTCAATCCCCACACTCCGTCCCGACTACAGTCAGTCCCCACACTCCGTCCCGAGTACAGTGAGTCCCCACACTCTGTCCCGAGTACAGTTAGTCCCCACACTCCGTCCCGGTTACAGTCAGTCCCCTCACTCCGTCTTAAGTACAGTCAGTCCCCACACTCTGTCCGGAGTACAGTCAGTCACCTCACTCCGTCCCGAGTACAGTCAGTCCCCACACTCCATCCTGGGTACAGTCAGTCCCCACACTCCGTCCCGAGCACAGTCAGTCCCCACACTCCATCCGGAGTTCAGTCAGTCCCCACACTCCATCCCGGGTACAGTCAGTCCCCACACTCTGTCCGGAGTCCAGTCAGTCCCCACACTCTGTCCCGGTTACAGTCAGCACCCACACTCTGTCCGGAGTACAGTCAGTCCCCACATTCTGTCCCGGTTACAGTCAGCCCCCACACTCCGTCCTGGTTACAGCCAGTCCCCATACTCTGTCCCGGTTACAGTCAGTCCCCACTCTCCGTCCTGGTTACAGTCAGTCCCCACACTCTGTCCCGGTTACAGTCTGCCCCCACGCTCCGTCCTGGTTACAGTCAGTCCCCACACTCTATCCCGGTTACAGTCAATCCACACACTCCGTCCCAGTAACAGTCAGCCCCCCACACTCTGTCCCGGGTACAGTCAGTCCACACACTCCGTCCCGGTTACAGTCAGACCCCACACTCCATCCCGGGTACAGTCATTCCCCACACTCCGTCCCAGTTACAGTCAGTCCCCATTCTCCATCCCGACTACAGACAGTCCCCGCACCCCATCCTCACTACAGTCAGACCCCGCACTCCATTCCGGTTACAGTCATTCCCCTCACCCCGTCCCGACTACAGGCTGTTCCCGCACTCCATCCCGGTTACAGTCAGTCCCCACACTCCATCCCGGTTACAGTCAGTCCCCGCACTCCGTCCCGAGTACAGTCAGTCCCCACACTCCGTCCCGATTACAGTCAGTACCCACACTCCGTCCCGAGTACAGTCAGTCCCCACACTCCGTCCCGGTGACAGTCAGTCCCCAATCTCCGTCCCGTTTACACTCAGTCCCCACATTCGGTCCTGGTTACAGTCAGTCTCCACACTCCGTCCTGGTACAATCATTTCCCCACCCTCCGTTCCAAGTACAGTCAGTCAACGCTCTCCGTCCCGACTACAGGCAGTCCCCACACTCCGTCCCAGGTACAGTCAGTCCGCACACTCCGTCCCGGGTACAGTGAGTCCCCACACTCCGTCCCGACTACAGTCAGTCCCCGCACTCCGTCCTGATTACAGTCAATCCCCACACTCCGTCCCGGGTACAGTCAGTCCCCACACTCGGTCCCGGGGACAGTCATTCCCCATACTCCGGCCCGGTTACAGCCCGTCCCCACACCCTGTCCCGAGTACAGTCAGTCCCCACACTCCGTCCCAGTTATAGTCAGTCCGCACACTCCATCCCGATACAGTCAGTCCCCACACTCCGTCCTGGGTACAGTCATTCCCCACACTCCGGCCCGGTTACAGTCTGCCCCCACACTCCGTCCCGGTTACAGTCAGTCCCCACACTCCGTCCCGAGTACAGTCCGTCCCCACAGTCCGTCCCGACTACAGTCAGTCCCTACACTCCGTCCCAGGTACAGTCATTCCCCACACTCCGGCCCGGTTACAGTCTGCCCCCACACTCCGTCCCGGTTACAGTCAGTCCCCAATCTCCGTCCCGGTTATAGTCAGTCCCCACACTCCATCCCGGTTACAGTCAGTCCCCAATCTCCGTCCCGGTTACACTCTGTCCCCACATTCGGTCCTGGTTACAGTCAGTCTCCACACTCCGTCCCGGGTACAGTCAGTCCGCACACTCCGTCCCGGGTACAGTTAGTTCCCACACTCCGTTCCGGCTACAGTCAGTCCCCACACTCCGTCCCGACTACAGTCAGTCCCCACACTCCGTCCTGATTACAGTCAGTCCCCACACTCCATCCCGGGTACAGTCAGTCCCCACACTCGGTCCCGGGGACAGTCATTCCCCATACTCCGGCCCGGTTACAGTCAGTCCCCACACTCTGTCCAGGGTACAGTCCGTCCCCACACCCTGTCCCGAGTAAAGTCAGTCCCCACACTCCGTCCCGGTTATAGTCAGTCCGCACACTCCGTCCCGATACAGTCAGTCCCCACACTCCGTCCTGGGTACAGTCATTCCCCACACTCGTCCAGGGTACAGTCAGTCCCCACACTCCGTCCCGAGTACAGTCAGTCCCCACAGACCGTCCCGACTACAGTCAGTCCCCACACTCCGTCCCGGTTATA
>NW_025203852.1:0-8979 GCF_004010195.1 Chiloscyllium plagiosum
GGACTTGGTATCACCACGTGATCATCCTCGCGAACAGCGCGAATGTGCGGACGGAGAGTTGTCGGGTGAGGAAAGGAATAAACAACAGGAAGCGGGAGGGAAATGGTGTCGGTATGAGCTGAGAGATTTTGCAAACATTTGGTGTACATTGGAAAATACAAATTTGAAACTTAGTCTCGTTTTTTGCAGTAAACGGAAAAATGCCTCATTTAGCGATTGACTTGAGTCAGCGCCGCCATCTTTATTCGGGGCAGCAATTCACTGGACACGTGCGGCCGCCAGCTTTGTAGGGGGCAAAGTTCAGAGGGCTGTCTGTGCAGCCTTTTCTGGCAGAGAGTCATAGAGCAGGATTTACACAGAGCACATTCAAACACAGAAATTGATTTTTTTTCTCTGGATTTGTTTCGTCATTCATTTAAATGATTTGGATATGAATAGAGGCGGTACAGTTAGTAAGTTTGTAGGTGACACCAAAATTGTTGGTATTGTGGTCAGTGATAAAGATTGTCTCAGAATACAATGGGATATTGATCAGATGGGCCAATGGGCTGCGGAGTGGCAGATAGGGTTTAATTTAGATAAATGTGAGGTGCTGCATTTTAGAAAAGCAAATCAGAGCAAGACTCACACACTGAATTGTAAGGTCTTGGAGAGTCTTGCTGACCAATGATATCTTGGAATGCAGGTTCACAGTTCCTTGAAAGTAGAGTTACAAGTGGATAGGATAGTGAAGAAGGCATTTCGTATGCTTTGCTTTATTGGTCAGAGCGTTGAGTAAAGGAGCTGGACAGGACATTGGTTAAGCTTTTGCCCGAAACGTCGATTTTGCCTGTCCTCAGATGCTGCCTGAATTGCTGTGCTCTTCCAGCACCACTAATCCAGAATCTGGTTTCCAGCATCTGCAGTCATTGTTTTTACCTCTAGGACATTGGTTAAGCCACTTTTGGAATATTGTGTGCAATTCTGGTCTCCCTCCTATCAGAAGGAGGTACTGAAACTTGAAAGGTTTGCGAATTGATTTTTAAGGATGTTGCCAGGGTTGGAGGATTTGAGTTGCAGGGAGAGGCATAATAGGCTGGGGCCATTTTCCCCGCAGTGTCATAGGCTGAGGTGTGATGCTGAAGAGGTTTATATAATCGTGAGGGGCATGGATCGCGTATAGACAAGTTGTTTATCCTGGGGTGGTGGAGCCCAGAACTAGAGGAGAGAGGTTTTGGGTGTGAGGGGAAAATTCAACAGGAGCCTAAAGGGCAACAAAAATTGTAATATCTTGTTGGCATAGAATATCTTGTTGGCATAGACGGGTTGGATTGAAGAGTCTGTTTCGGTGCTAGATATCTCTGACTGTGGGATCATAAAAGTGAACACTGCTCTGATTCGCCTGTGAGCTCCTTGATGTCCACTTGTTCATTATCTAGCTTCCTCAGTCTCTGAGTGTATTTTTGCTCTGTTTAGTATTTTATGATTACGTTCACAGACCATTCTGTAAATGAATTGTCCACTACAGCCCAGCTCCTGGCCATATTACAGAGGAGGTAGTACTGGATGTCTTAAGCAAGGTGGATAAATCCCTGGGACCTGTTAAGGTGTATCCCAGACATTTGTGGAAAGCTAAGAAGATGATGGCAGTTACCCTCCGAGATATTTATATTGTCATTGTTTGTGACAGGTGAGGTGCTGGAAGACATGTGCTATTATTTTAAAAGTTGGTAAGCAGAGGCCAGGGAACAAGAGAACAGTGAGCCTGAAGTCAGTGGCAGGCAAGTTGTTGGAAGGGTATCTGAGGGACAGGATTTACATGTATTTGGAAAGATGAGGAATGATTAGGGATAGTCAACATGGCTTTGTGTGTGGGAAATTCTCTCTCTCTAACTTGATTGAGTTTTTTTGAAGGTGGACTGTGGACGTTGTCTATATTGACACTGAACGATGTTCCAAAAAGCAGACTGGTTAGCAAGGTTAGATAACATGCAATGTTGGGAGAACTTGCCATTTGGATACAAAACTGGCTTGAAGGTAGGAGGCAGAGGGTGGTGAAAGAGGGTTGCTTTGTGGACTGGAGGCCTATGAGCAGCAGTGTGCTGCAAGAATGGATATTGGGTCCTTAAATAATTGACTTGGATGTGAATATATGAGATATGGTCAGTAGGTTTACAGAAGACACCAAAATTGGAGGTGTCGTGGACAATGAAGAAGGTTAGTTCAGAATGCAACAGGATCTTGATCAAATGGGCCATTGGGGCAAGGAATGGCAGACTGGGTTCAATTTAGACAAATGTAAGCTGTTAGATTTTGGAAAGGCAAGTCAGGACAGAACTTATACACTTAATGGTAAAGTCCTTGGGAATGTTGCTGAACATAGAGGCCATGGAGTGCAGGTTCATTGTTCCTTGAAAGTAGAGTAGAAGGTAGGCAGACTAGTGAAGGTGGTGTTTGGTATGCTTATATTTATTGGTCAATGCATTGAGTACAGAAGCTGGGATGTCAAATTGTGGCTGGACAGGACATTGATTAAGCCATTTCAGGAATTCTGTTTTAAGTTCGAAATTCCCTGTTCTGGAAAGGATGTTGTGAATCTAGAAAGAGTTCAGATAAGATTTGCAAAGACTTTGCTAGAGTTGGACGATGTGGGCTACAGGGTGAGGCTGAATAGGCTAGGTGTAATTTCCCTGGAGAGTCAAAGACTGAGAGGTGACCCTCAAAGATCAGCAAGGCAGCCATTGTGTGGAGCTCTCTGCAGGCGATGGGCGAGATACGGAGACAAGTATTTTGCATCATGTTTACTATGAGGAAACACATAGGAGGTATAGGATGTGGGGAAATAAATGGTGACATCTTGAAAAATGTCCATATTACAGTGGAGAAGGTGCTAAATAAGTGGCTAAGGAGCTGGTGCAGGGGAAAAGGATTCACATTTTTTGTATCATTGTGATCTCCTCTGGAGTAGAGTTGACCTGCATAAGAAGGATGGATTGTACCTGAATTGGAAGGTGTTTAATATGTAGGCAGCGAGTCCTGCTAGTGATACTCGGGAGGCAATAAACCAGTGAGGGAGTGCGTGTTAACCCAAGAAGATAGTGAGAAAAGAGGTCTGTCTGAGGCTGGTAAAGTTCAGGAGTCAAATAGTCAAGGCAGGCAAGGGCAAGGCACAGAATGAAGTCGGACTGAGCAGTTGCACTGCATTTACTTCAATGCAATAGGCCTGACAGGGAAGGCAGATGAGCTCAGGGTATGGTTTTGAACATGGAACTGGGATATTATAGCAATTACAGAGGCATCACTCAAGGATGGATAGGCCTGGCAGCTTAATGTTCCAGGGTATAGATGCTATAGGAAGAATAGAAAGGGGGACAATAGAGGAGGGGGAGTGGCATTTTTGATACGGGATAGCATTATGTTTTTGCTTAGGGAGGATATTCAGGTGGAACTGGGAAATAAGAAAGGGATGATCACCTTATTGGGGTTTTCTCCATGGATCTCATCGGAGTCCTCTGGTTTCCACTCACAGTCCAAACATGTGTCGGGTAGGTTCGATTATCCAGGCTGAATTGCCCACAGTGTTGAGGGATGTGCAGGTTGGGTGGATTATCCAGGTTGGGTGGATTATCCAGGCTGAATTGCCCATAATGTTCAGGGATGTGTAGGTTGGATGGCCCTGGGAAATGCAATGTTACAGGGGGAGGTTAAGAGGCTCTCAGGGTCAGTATCAATGTGATAGGCTGAATGACCTGCTTCCACACTGTTTGGAATTCTCTGATAATTCTACTAGTTTTAAAATAGTTACAGAAAATAATATACCAGATCTAAACGTTAAGGTTCTGAATTGGACAAAGGCCAATTTTGATGGCACAAGGCAAGAACTTTAATCTGGCCCCTCAAGCCTGCTCTGCCATTCTATAAGATCAGGGCTGAGCTTTTCATGGCCTCAGCTCCACATTCCTGCTCTCTCACCATAACCCTTAATTCTTTTCATGTTCACAAATCTACATTTTGCCTAAAAGGCATTCAAGTTGATAACATCAAATGCTGCACTCGGCAGGGAATTCCACAGATTCACAACCCTTTAGCTGAAGAAGCTCCTCCTGAACTCAGTCCTAAATCTGCTCACCCTTATTTTCAGGTTATGCTCTAGTTTGACCCGCCCCCAGTGGAAATAGCCTCCCTGCTTCTATCTTGTCTACTCCCTTCAGAATTTTATTGTTTCCTCTCCAACCTCCATTCTTTTAAATTGCAATGACTATCGAACCAGTTTTCTCAATCTCTCCACATACACGAATCCTCTCAACTCCTGACTCAAACCAGTGAACCTCCGCTGTACTCCCTCCAGTGCCAGTACATCCTTGCTAATGTAAGGGGACCAAACCTGTACACAGTACTCCAGGTGTGGCCTCACCAGCACCCTGTACAACTGCAGCATAACCATCCCTCTAGCAATGAAGGACAATATTCCCTTCACTGCCATAATTACCTACTGCACCTGCAAACCAACTTCCTGTGATTCATGCACAAGGACACCCAGCTCCCTCTGCACAGCAGCCTGCTGCACGTTTTCCCCATTTCATCATCCAGTTTGCTGTTAGTCCAACCAAAATGGATGACCTCATATATCCCAACCCAGTTTGCTGTTAGTCCAACCAAAGTGGATGACCTCACATATTCCAACATTGAACTCCATCTGCCAGACTCTTACCCACTCACTTAACCTATCTGTCTCCCTGTGCAGACTGACAGTGGCCTCTGCAGATATTGCTCTACCTCATCCTTGTATCAAATGTGAACTCTGACACCGTACACTTGGTCCTCAACTCCAAAACATTTGTGTAAATTACCGTACACTTGGTTCTCAACTCCAAAACACTTGTGTAAATTATAAACAGTTGTAGTGCCAACACTAAACCAAACGCCCGTTTATCCCCATTCTTTATTTTTTGTTGGTTAACCGATCCTGTATCAATGAAAATACATTACCCATAATGCTGAGCATCTTTACCTTATTCAGCAGCCTTTTGTGTGGCAACTTGTCGAATACCTTCTGGAAATCCAGGTACACCACATCCACTGAGTCCGCCTTGTCCAACGTGCTCGTCGTATCTTCAAATAATTCCAGTAAATCCTTAAACGTGACCTGCCTTTCATGAATCCATGCTGTGTTTGCTAAATGAGACAATTTCTACTCAGATATCTCACCACTACTTCCTTGAGAGATTCAAGCATTTTCTCCACTACAGAAGTTAAGCTAACGGGTCCTTTTTGAAAAATAGTGGCACCGCATTTCCAGCTTCCAGTCTGTCAAAACCATCCCAGAATCCAACAAATTTTAGTGAATTATCACGAGTCTATTTGTTATTCACCACATCCCTCCCCCAAACCATCACCCCCGCCATCTCCTTTACTCCCTGGGATGCAATCCATCAGGGCCAGGAGACCCATCCACCTTTAGGCTGTTATCTTTCCCAACATTACCTCTTTACTGAGAATGATTGTTCCTCTGTCCTCATCTGCCATTGCCTCCATAGGCATACGACAACAAGAATGCACAAACAGTATGTTCCTGTTAAGGCCAAGGCTGGTAGGTGTAGAGAATGCTGCCTATCGAAAGAAATTGAGGGCCTGGTCAAGAAAATGAAGGAGGCATATGGTAGGTACAGAGAGCTGTTTTTGTGTGAATCCCTAGAGGAGTATAGGGGCAGTAGGAGTATACTCGAGGTAAACCATGAGGGCAAAAAGGGGACATGAAATAGGTTTAAGGAGAATCCAAAGTGATTGTACAAATACACTAAGGACAAACGAGTAACCAGGCAGAGAATAGGTCCCCACAAAAATCAAGGCTGTCTGTGGGAACCGCAGGAGGTGAGAGAGATTCTGTATGAGCGGAGAGGTTTTACAAACAAAATGTGCACATCGGAAAACACAAATTTGAACGTCCCAGTCTCGTGTTTTCAGTAAACGGGAATTGCCTCAGTGTGGCTGCAGGCATGGGTTCGCGCCACCATCTTTATTTGGGGCAAAAATTCACTGGACACGTGCGGAGCCACCAGCTTTGTAGGGGGCAATGTGCAGCCAGGCGCATGTGCAGCCTTTCTCTGGTACAGAGTCATTGGGCAGGATTTACACACAGCACATTCAAACACAGAGAAATGGATGTTTATTTCTGGATTTGTTTCATCATTCATTTAAATGATTTGGTATCGTAAATGAGTTTGCAGGTCATACAAAATTGGAGGTATTGTGGATAATGGAGAAGGTTACCTTAGATTACAATGAGATATTGATCAGATGGGGTTTAATTTAGTTTGGAAAAGCAAATCAGGGCAGGACTTCTCCAGGGCCTTGCCATTCAGTGTATACGTTTGCAGAACAAAGAGACCTTGACTGCAGGTTCATAGTGCTTGCAAGTCAAGTTGCAGGTAGATAGGATGATGAAGAAGGTGTTCAGTATATTTTCCTTTATTGGTTCGAGCATTGAGTATAGGATGTGGGAGGTCATGTTGCTGTACAGGATATTCGTTAGGCCACTTTTGGAATATCATGCGCAGTTCTGGCCTGCCTCCTATCAGAAGGGTTCTGTGAAACTTGAAAGGTTTCAAAAAAGACTTACAAGGATGTTGTTAGGGTTGGAGGATTTGAGCTGTAGGGTGAGGCATAAAAGGCTGGGGCTGTTTTCCCTGGAGTGCCATAGGCTGAGCGGTGATGTTATGGAGGTTTATACAATCATGAGGGGCATGAATAGAGTAAATGAACAAGGTGTTTTCCCTGGAATGGTGGTGTCCAGATGTAGAGGGCATTGCTTTCGGCTGAACGGATAAAATTTCAAAGTGGCCTAAAGGACAACTCTTTCATGCAGTGGGTGGAATGAGCTGCCAGAGGAAGTGGTGGAGGCTAGTACAATTAAAACATGTTAAAGGCATCTAAATAGACACATGATATGATTAGGAAGCGTATACAGGGATATGGGCCAAGTGCTGGCAAATGGGAATAGACTTGGTTCGGATACCTGTTTGGCAAGGATGAGTTAGACCAAAGGGTCTGTGTCGGTGCTATACATCTCTATGACTGTGGGATCATAACAACTTATACTGCTCTGCTTCATCTCCGAGCTCCCTCATGACCACTTTGTCAATATCTAGCTTCGTCAGTATCGAACAATGGGTGTATTTTTGGTCTGTTTGGTATTTTACTATTATTTTAACGGACATTTTTGTAAGTTAATTTTTCACTGCCGCACAGCCCCTGACCATGTGCTGCTTATCAATATTTTCTGGAAATTCTTTAACAGTCAAGAATTCCTTTTTCCAATTAGCAAGTGTATCTTCCTTCCATTTCTGACTATCTCATTCTGCACCATTTTCATTCCCTGTAATCCATTTTGCACTTCCTGAAACATCAACTGTGTTTCTCCTTCCACAGATACCAGTGATTAATGCCAAAGCCCTGTTGCCTGTGGAGAGGGTGATGTTTGACTTTCTTGTACAGCTGCAGTTTGTGTGGTGATGGTGCTCCCACAATGTGGTTGGGTAAGAGACATTACAGAGTATTCATTACAGCAACAGTAAAGATCTGAAGATAATGTCCAAATCAACAACAGTTTGTATTTTTATTATCATGCTTATAATTCCACAAAAATATTATTCAGAATTTTAAACATAAGGCCAGAGATGGTGATATTAGGTCAGGTGACCAAAAGCATTGCCAAATAAGCAGTTTTTGAGGAATGTCTTAAAGGAGGAAAGCAGACCTGTGAGGTTTTGGCTGCGAATTTCAGACCTCGTTGATTTGGCAACTGTAAAAGCAGCCACACAGGTGAAGTAATGAATTAACAGGTCATTGGAAGACTCAAACAGAATGGGTTGTCGAGGTCTCAAAGGGTGTGAGATGCAGCGAGCTAGGGATGATCACAATCAGGAATTAAATCAAGAGTGAGAATTTTAAATTGAGGGATGTGGGCCGGATGATGGCAGGTGAGACTAGATTGGGTTGGGATATCTGGTCAGCATGGACGGGTTGGATTGAAGGGTCTGTTTCCATGCTGTACATCTCTGTGGCTGTATGTTGTTGATTATGAATAGCAGCCTTTTGATGGATCAACAAGTTTTGGTACGAGGGAGTTCTTGGGCAGCAAAGATTTTTCTTGAGATTACAGGGAGGTTGGATGTGGGAAGCTGGCCAGGAGTACGTTTGGATAATGAAGTCTGGAGATAACACAAGATGGATGAGAGTGTATGAGCTGAGACAAGGGTGGAATCAGCTAGAATTAGTGGTCTTGGAGTGGGACTGGGCTGTCCCCCTCACCTCGCCTCTGGGATTCAGTTAGTTGTCGGGTTGTGAATCAGGGCAGTACCACAATCGGGAGCTAAGTGGCCCTGGTGGAGACTAAAATGAGTGTTACTCAGGTGGCTGTTGCTGAGCAGCTGCTGCTTGATAGCCCTGTTGATAACACGTTCCATCACTTTACTGCTGATCGAGTGTGGACTGATAGAGGGAAATTGGCTGGGTTGGATTGTCCTGTGTTTTTGTGTTGAACATCCCTGGGCAATGTTTCACATTGTCGGTAGATGCCAGTGCTGGAGCGGTACGTGACTTGGGTGGCAAGTTGTCAGTATTATTGCCAGAATGTTGGCAGAGCCCATAGCCTTTGCACTACTTAACCATTTCTTGATGTTATTCAAACTCAAGCTAACTGGCTTAAAACTCACATCTGTGATGTTAGAAACCACTGGAGAAGGCTAAGATGGATCATCTCACTTTGCATCTGGCTGAAGATTGCTGCAGATGCTGTCATCTTATCTGGTACATGGATGTGTGAGGCCCCTCCATCAGTAAGGGTGGGGATATCTGTGATGCTTCCATCAGTGAGTTGTTTAATTGTCCATCACCGTTCACAACTGGGTGTGGCAGAACTGCAGAGCTCCGATCTGTTCCATTGGATTTGGGATTGTTTAGCTCTATTGCTTGCTGCTGATGCTGTTTGAAATGCAAATG
>NW_025203853.1:0-8979 GCF_004010195.1 Chiloscyllium plagiosum
CATTCATATATAAACCTGGACTAGATATCTGGCAAGCACCTGGAGGTACACAGACACAGCAGGGCATTGATCGATAAACCCGGACGAGATATCTGTCCAGCACCGGGAGCTATGCAGACCACAGCAGTGCACGGATTTATAAAGCACGACGAGATATCAATCCAGCAACGGAAACTGTACAGACCACAGCAGTGCATTGATGAATAAACTCAGATTAGGTATCTGTCCAGCACCGGGAGCTTTGCAGATCACAGCAGTGCATTGGCTTTTAATACAGACGAGATATCTGTCCAGCATCGGGAGCTGTTCAGACGACAGCAGTGCATTGATCTAAAAATCCTGGATTAGATATCTGTTCAGCACGGGAAGCTGTGCAGACCTCAGCAGTCCATTGATTTATAAATCCAGATTAAATATCCGTTCAGCACGGGAAGCTGTGCAGACCACAGCAGTGCATTGATCGATAAACCCGGATTAGATATCTGTCCAGCACTGGGAGCTATGCAGAACACAGCAGTTCATTGTTGAAAAAACCCGGACTTGATATCAGTCCAGCACTGGGAGCTTTGCAGATCACAGCAATGCATTGATGTATAACGTGGACGAGATACCTGTACAGCACAGTGAGCTATGACGACCACAGCAGTGCGTTGATCTGTAAACGCGGACTAGATATCTGTACAGCACGGGAAGCTGTGCCGACCACAGCAATGCATTGATCGATAAACCCAGACGAGATATCTGTCCAGCACCGAGACCTCTGCCGAAGACACCAGAGCAGTGATCTATAAACCCGTCCTAGAGATCTGTCCAGCACGGGGAGCTATGCAGACCACAGCATAGCATTGATCCTTTAACCCGGACTCGATAACTGTCCAGCACCGGGAGCAATGCAGACCACAGCAGTTCATTGATCTATAAACCCGGATTAGATATCTGTCCAGCAGCTGGAACTCTGCACACCACAGCAGTGCATAGATCTGTAAACCCGGATTCTATATCTATCCAGCACACGGAGCGACGTAGAACACAGCAGTACATTGATGAAAAATTCCGGACTAGATATCTGTCCAGCACTGAGAGCTGTGCAGATCACAGCAATGCATTGATGTATAAACCTGGACTAGATACCTGTACAGCACAGAGAGCTATGCGTTGATCTGTAAAGGCGGACTAGATATCTGTCCAGCACCGGGAGCTGTGCAGAACACAGCCGTTGAACAATAAACCCAGACTAAATATCTGTCTGGCACTGGGAGTTGTGCAGACCGCAGCAATGCACTGATCTATAAACCCGGTTTAGATATCTGTCCAGCACGGGGAGTTGTGCAGACCACAGCATACCAGTGATTTACAATCCTGGACTAGATGTCTGTCCAGAAGGGGGAACTATGCATAATACAGCAGTGCATTGATCTGTTAAACCAGACTAGATATCTGTAAAGAAAATCGGCAGCTGTGCAGAACGCAGCAGCGCATTGATCAAAAACACGGATTAGATATCTGTTCAGCACGTGGAAGAATGCAGACCACAGCAGTGCATTGATCTATACTCCCGGACTAGCGAACTGTCCACCACGGGGAGCTATGCAGAAACAGCAGACCAGTGATCTACAATCCCGGACTAGATGTCTGTCCAGAAGGGGGAACTATGCATAAAACATCAGTGCATTGATCTGTTAAACCAGAATGGATATCTGTCCAGCATCGGCAGCTCTGCAGAACGCAGCAGCGCATTGATCAAAAACACGGATTAGATATCTGTCCAGCACGTGGAAGAATGCAGAACACAGCAGTGCATTGATCAATAAACCCGGACTAGATATCTGTCCAGCAGCGGGAACTATGCAGAACACAGCAGGGCATTGATTTGTAAACCCAGATTAAATATCTCTCCTGCATGGGGAGCGATGAAGAACACAGCAGTTCATTGATGTTTCAACGAGGACTAGATATCTGTCCAGCACGGGGAGCTGTGCAGACCACAGCAGTGCATTGATTTATCATGACAGACATGATATCTGGCCAGCACGCGGAGCTTTGCAGACCACAGCAGTGCATTGATCTATAAACGGGAACTATAAATCAGTCCAGCACTGGGAGCAATGCAGACCAAGGCAGTGCATTGATCTATAAATCCGGTCTAGATATCTGTCCAGCACGGGGAGCTGTGTAGACTACTGCAATGCATTGATCTATAAACCTGGACTAGATATCTGTGCAGCACCGGGAGCTATGCAGACGACAGCAGTGTACTGATCTATAAACCCGGATTAGATATCTGTCCAGCTCCGGGAGCTATGCAGGCCACAGTAGTGCACTGATCTATAAACCCGGACTAGATATCTGCCCAGTACTGGGAGGTATGCAGACCACAGTAGTGCTGTGATATATAAGCCAGGACTAGATATTTGTCCAGCACGTTGAGTTGTGCAGACCACAGCAGTGCATTGATCTATAAACCCGGACTTCATATCTGTCCAACACGGGGTGCTATGCAGATCGCAGCAGGGCACTGATGTATAAACCCGGATTAGATATGTGTCCAGCATTGGGAGCTATGCAGCCCACAGCAGTGCATTCATATATAAACCTGGACTAGATATCTGTACAGCGCCTGGAGGTACACAGAACAGAGCAGGGCATTGATGTATAAACCCGGGTCAGACATCTGTCTCGCACCGGGCGCTGTGCAGATCACAGCAGTGCATTGATCTATAAACCCGGATTTGATATCTGTCCAGCACGGGGAGCTATGCAGACTACAGCAGTGCAGTGATCTATTAACCCGGACTAGGTGTCTGTCCAGAACGGGGAGCTGTGAAATATACAGCAGTGCATTGATCTATAAACCCGGACAAGATGTCTGTCCAGCACGAGTAGCTGTGCAGACCACAGCAGTGCATTGATCTATAAAACCGGATTAGATATCTGTCCAGCACCGGGAGTTATGCAAACCACAGCAGTGCATTGATCTGTAAACCCGGACTGAATACCTGTTCAGCACGGGGAGTTATGTATACCACAGCTGTGCATTGATTTATAAACCCTGGCCAGATATCAGTCTGCCACCCGGAGCTGTGCAGATCACACTGATCTATAAACCCGGACTAGATATCTATCCAGCAGCGGGGGCTATGCAGACCGCAGCAGTCCTTTGATCTATAAACCCGGATTAGATATCTGTACAGCACGGGGAGCTGTGCGCATCACAGCAGTGCATTGATTTATAATCCCAGACTTGATAGCAGTTCAGCACGGTGTGCTGTGCAGACCACAGCAGTGCATTGATCCATAAACCTGGATTAGATATCTGTCCAGCACCGGGAGTTATGCAAACCACAGCAGTGCATTGATCTGTAAACCCGGACTGAATACCTGTTCAGCACGGGGAGTTATGTATACCACAGCTGTGCATTGATTTATAAACCCTGGCCAGATCCAGACTTGAAGCAGTTCAGCACGGTGTGCTGTGCAGACCACAGCAGTGCATTGATCCATAAACCTGGACTAGATATCTGTCCAGCATCGGAAACAATGCAGACCACAGCAGTGCATTGATATATAAACGTAGGCTAGATATCTGTCCAGCACAGACAGCTATGCAGAAAATAGCAGTACACTGATCCATAAACCCAGACTAGATATCTGTGCAGTGCCGGGAGCTATGCAGACCACAGCAAAGCATTGATCTATAACCCCTGACTAGATATATGTCCATCACTGGGAGCTGTGCGGACCACAGCAGTGCATTGATCGATAAACCTGGACTAGATATCTGTCCATCACTGGGAGCTGTGTAGACCACAGCAGTGCATTCATCTATAAAACCGGTCTAGATATCTGTCCGGCACCGGGAGATATACAGAACACAGCAGTGAATTGATCTATAAACCTGGACTGGATATCGGTCCAGCACGGCGAGCTACGCAGTCCACAGCAGTGCATTGACCTATAAACCCAGACTGGCTATCTGTCCAGCACGGGGAGCTATGCAGACCCCAGTAGTGCATTGATGTATAAACGCGGACTAGACAGCTGTGCAACGCTGGGAGCTATGCACAACACAGCATTGCATTGTTATATAAACCTCGACGAGATATCTGTCCAGCTCCGGGAGCTATGCAGAACACAGCAGTGCATTGATCTCTAAACCCGGATTAGATATCTGTCCATCACCAGGAGCTATGCAGAACACAGCAGTGCATTGATTTATGAAACGCGGAATAGATATCTGTCCAGCACTGGGAGCTACGTTGACCACATTAGAGCACTAATGTGTGAACCTGATACAAATATCCATCTAGCTTTAGGAGGTTTTTGACCACATCATTGCATTATCTCTAAACCTCAACCAGATAGTCTGGCTAGCACCAGCGACCTATGAAGTGATCACCCGTGAACCAATCTGTAAACCAGGAGCAGTTAGCCTCCCAGAATGTAGGACTGTGGACAACGCTCCAGTGCATTGATCTGTAAACCAGGAGCAGTTACCCTGCCAGCGTGTCCAGCTCTGTCCAACGCCCATTGCATTGATCTTTAAACTAGGAGCAGTTACCTTCCCAGCATGTAGGACAGTGTACACCACCCCAGTGCATTGATCTGTAAACCAGGAGCAGTTACCCTCCCACAATGTAGGAGTGTGTACACCAGCCCAGTTCATTGCTCAGTAACATTGTGTTAGATCACTGCCCAGCGCGGGGAAACTTGCAGCCCATGCTGGAAGTGACAGGCTATTCAGCTCCCATCCATTTACAGCTCCATTTCTCCAAGGTGCCATGACAAGGGTGTACTGTGAGTGTGACACACAATGCCAGAGAATGATAGCGGGGGAATCAGTTTAAGTATCACCACATGGGAGGGGTTTTTATAGACAGAGAGGGGGAGATTGAGAGACAGTGTCCAGGTTTATAGATCAATGCACTGCTGTGGTCCGCACAGCTCCCAGTGATGGACAGATATCTAGTCAGGGGTTATAGATCAATGCTTTGCTGTGGTCTGCATAGCTCCCGGCACTGCACAGATATCTAGTCTGGGTTTATAGATCAATGTACTGCTATTTTCTGCATAGCTGTCTGTGCTGGACAGATATCTAGCCTACGTTTATATATCAATGCACTGCTGTGGTCTGCATTGTTTCAGAGTGCTGAAATTAAGAGAGTTCAATAGCATCCTGTCACATTCATTGAGTGTTGCCAAAGGATTGTCTGCACGAAGCTGAGCTAGTGCTATCTTTTTGAACTCAACTCATTAACTTTCCACCCCACCCCATGGTGTCCCTCTCATTCAACACCATCCAGATTCTCCAACCCATCATGCCTGGAGGTACTCACGATCGCCCGGGTGCCCCTGGATATTCCGTGATCCCTGGCACTGGGTCCATCTTTAAACGGCCAATGGGCATGCGGTTGAGCTTTCTCAGTGTGGAGCTGTCCTGCACAATTTACCGTGAGCATAGCTGAGAAAGGGCAATTCTACCACGCTTTGTCGACAGGGGCACGGAGGTCCTGGTGGATAGGCTCGTATAGAGGAGGGCAATTCCCTTCCCCGGGGAGGGGTCACACCACCAGACCCACCGAACATGGTCGGAGCTCGCCACCCAGCGTCTGCGGTCTGAAGAAATATCCAGGAACACAGGACAAGCATCAATAACCTTCCCCGCTCTGTCAGGATAAGGTCACTGTATTCTCTCTGCTCCCTCACACTCACTGTATATCTATTGTTGCACCTACACACGAACAAGGCTCTTGCTTCACCACTCTCACTGCAGCGCCTTCCCTCCCTCTCTCTCTGTCTCTCCACTATTCTGCCCGCGCCTCACACTAATAACACTGCATGGATACAACACTGTGTGGCCCTGATGCCATCTCCCTTTTTTGTCGAGCTGGTACAAATGGCATCCCCACGGTCTCGATGGGCAGGAGGGTGGGCTCAGAACACATCACCTCCCCCACCTCCTAGGAAGGGAGCACGGAGGCTCCCTCCTACACCTCCTCCTGTCAACAGCCGAGATCCTGAAACTAATCTGAAATATTTACTGCTCTCCCCACTTGCCCTGATATTTTCAATAATCTGTGCTCATACACAGCCAGGGCCTTCTGCTCCTGCACCCGCTTTATAACGGTCAGGGCCTTCTGCTCCTGCACCCGCTTTATAACGGTACGGCCTATTTTATAATGTATTCCAATGTCCTTCCTTCAAAAGTACATCATCTCACACTATTCTGCATTGATTCCCATCTCCCATAAACCTGAACACTACACCAACAGGTCATGGCCTGTTAGAGTTCCACACTGTCCTCCAGAAACTTTGTAATGCATCACGTTTTGGTGCCATCTATAAACATTGAGTTGAAGCTGTGTTGGAATGGGGTATACTTAGTTAAAAACCTTGTATTGTGCGATTGTTAACTTTGTACACACGTTGAGATTGTCGCAGAGACACAGACCCACGGAATAACTGAAATCCTGCCACACTCACTCGTGTGAGCAAGTTAATACTTACACCATCGCACAGAATGAGTCAAATAATGACATTCTGTCAACGGAGTAACAGAACGTCTTGCGCACACCAGACAGAGTGAATGAGGTTTTGACGTAGCGCAGACCAAGAGGAATCCTGGTAGGCTCCCTTTATCTGCATATCATCAGGGTATTTGTGTGAAATTGTGAGTCTGTGTTGGGTAGATCCAACAGTCTGTGATGTTTAAACTGATTCAATATCACCCTCTGCTGGCCGCCCCACGCCACTGCATAAGCATTGGCAGAGGGGGAAAACCAAAAGGGATTCATTCAGGGGTGGGAGGAGGCAGCAGCTCACAGCACGATCCAAATTGATGTACTGGTCAAAATGTCTCTTAAACTTTGTAACAATGCCCGCTCCCATCACTTCCACAGGAAGTCCATTCCACACACAAACTACCCTCAGTGTAAAAAAGGTGCTTTTCTTGTCTTTTTAACACATTTCTCCTCTCATTATAGAATATCCCCATCCTATTTAAAAGAGAACAGCCAATCAACTTATCTACATCTCTCATGATTTTATAAACCTCTATGACCCCTGAAGCTTCTTCTGTCCAGTGAAACACGTACCAGACTAACAAGTCTACTTTTAAAACTCAACTCCTCTGTTCCTGGCAATATCCTGGTAAAACTCTTCTGAACCCTCTACACCTCAACAATATGCTTCCTATAATAGGGTAAGCAGAACTGGACACAGTATTCCAGAAGAGTATCATTATTTAAGAAAGATGATAAGGACAAGCGAGGGGTACAAGAGACTGATGAGTCTGAAGTCAGTGGTGGGCAAATTGTTGGAGGCAATCCTGAGCGACAGGATATGCATGTATTTGGAAAGGCAAGGACTGATTAGGGATAGTCAACATGGCTTTGTGCCTGGGAAATCATATTTCTAGAACTTATTTGAGTTTTTTGAAGAAGTAAAAAAGAGAATTGATGAGGGCAGAGCAATGGACATGATCTGTATGGACTTCTCCCATCCTCCTCCTCTAACCTAACTTTCAAGTCCACAGGTAAGCTACTCAGTGTTCTTGTTTTGGAGACTAAGTGTAGAGTAATGGCAGCGCAGACAGTGGAATGTTCCTCCTGCAGGATGTTTGAGGTAGGGGTGACCACCGATGCTCCTGCCGACTTCACCTGCAGGAAATGCAGTCAGCTCCTGCTCCTCACAGAACGCGTTAGGGAAGTGGAACTGGAGTTGGAGGAACTGAGGATTATTCGAGAGGCTGTGAGGGTGATAGATAGAAGCTACATGGACATAGTTACACCAGAGAACAGAGGTAGCTTGGTAACAGTTAGAGGTGTGAAGGGGAGGAAGCAGAAAGTGCAGGGATCACCTGTGGTCGTTCCCCTCAACAATAAGTATACCGCTTTGGATAGCCTAGCAAGGGGGAAAGCCTAGCAAGGGTAAGCTGCAGTGACCGGGTCTCTGGCACGAGGTCCGGCTCTGAGGCTCAGAAGGGAAAGGGGGAGAGGAGGAGAGCGCTGGTGGAAGGAGACTCTCTAGTTAGAGGGACGGACAGGCGATTCTGCAGGCATGGGCGAAACTCTCGGATGGTTTGTTGCCTCCCGGGTGCCAGGGTCCGAGACGCCTGGGACCGTGTCTTCAGAATCCTTAAGGGGGAGGGTGTGCAGCCAGAAGTCGTGGTGCACGTTGGCACCAACGACATAGGTAGGAAGCGGGGTGGGGCGGTAATTCAGGAGCTCAGGGAGTTAGGCTGGAAGCTAAAAGCTAGGACGGACAGAGTCGTCATCTCTGGGTTGTTGCAGGTTTCTCGTGATAGTGAGGCAAGGAAGAGGGAGAGAGTGCAGTTGAACACGTGGCTGCAAGGATGGGGTAGGAGGGAGGGCTTCAGATATTTGGACAATTGGACTGCATTCTGGGGAAGGTGGGACCTGTACATGCAGGACGGGTTGTACCTGAACCACCAATATCCTGGGGGGTAGGTTTGCTAGCTCTCTTCGGGGGGATTTAAACTAATTTGGCAGGGGGATGGGATCCTGACTTGTAGTCCAGCAAGTAGGTTAGCTGTTTGTCAGGATGTCCAAGAATGTAGGGAGGCTGTGGAGAAGGTAGCACTGACAGGGAATACTTGCGGACACAGAGATGGGTTCAAGTGTGCATACTTTAACGCAAGGAGCATCAGAAATAAGGTGGATGAACTTCAGGCGTGGATCGAAAACTGGGACTACGGTATTGTGGCCATCACGGAAACGTGGATAGCAGAGGGACAGGAATGGTTGTTGGAGGTTCCTGGTTACAGATGTTTCAGTAAGGTTAGGGAGGGCGGTAAAAATAGGAGGGGCGGGTGGCATTGCTAATTAAAAATGGTATAACGGCTGCAGAAAGGCAGTTCGAGGGGGATCTGCATTTGGAGTCAGTTTGGGGTGAAGTCAGAAATAGGAAAGGTGCAGTCACCTTGTTGGATGTTTACTATAGGCCCCCCAAAAGCAGCAGAGT
>NW_025203854.1:0-4427 GCF_004010195.1 Chiloscyllium plagiosum
TCTTTCATTTTTCCTTCCTGCTGTAACTTATGATAGTGGGATCTTGTTACTACACAGTCTGGAAAAATCCCTGGATATTGTTATTTTAATTCCCCAGTTCCCTAGTCTTCCTTTGACTTCTCCACCTCAAGGGTTCCTCTCCCAACTTGAATCCCGCTAAATCTTTTCCCAGAACAAACTGTATTCCTGGAACGGACACCCTGTCACTCACTCACCATATTACTTCCCCAATCTTGATTTGGCACTCCAACCTGATGTTACACCAGGGAATGCTTAGTTTCAGTCTGCATTCCACAAATTATCACGCTCTTGAGTGAAATGCCAGAAAGAGTGAAAATACTTCCATCTCTTACTATTAGAGACCGAGAGAAAGTGAGGACTGCAGATACTGGAGATCCGAGTTGGAAAGTGTAGGGCTGGAAAAGCTCAGCAGGTCGGCAGCATCGAGTGGCAGGAGAGTTGACGTTTCAGGCACAAATCCTTCATCAGGAAAGTGGGGTTAAGTGAGGGGGAAGGGGGTTGAGTATTAAATAGGAGGGTGGGGTGGAACTGGGTGGAAGGGAGCTTGGAACGTGATAAGTAGATGCAGGTGGGGGGGGGGGTGATGGCAACAGGTCGGAGAGGAGGGTGAAGTGGATAGGTGGTAGGACAGATGGAACCCTCAAACTATGCAGCATCAACGTCAACTTCACAAATTTCCAAATCTCTTCTCATTTCAGGATTTTAAGTAATTTGTGGTAATCGTCTAAGCCTTATAATATGACATGATCCATTTTGTCCTGAGTGAGGGATGGGTGGGAGGTTCTTGCTGAGGTTTTGTCTGTTTCAATGGAACGTTCTTTTATTGAGAGTTTTACACTGTTCCTTCAAATGTTTTTTCCATTATCCATTTACAGACACACGTTTAAGTCTGTTTAGCCTGTTTACCTTGGTCAGTTCTCCCAAACTCATGTCAGTGGCTGTTTGTGTTTCTAGATGTAACTTGCCCTTTCTGTGATTCACTTTAAAACTTTATATTTATTTGAACAGCACTTTACCCAATTTCCCAGGGGATCTCCCCAGGTGACATTACTCACTAAGTTTCATGACACAACGGCCGCTCTGAGATATTTATATCCCTAGCCAATGAGGGACTAGTTGCACAATGTGTTATTCAAAGAAGCACTGAAAAAAATTCTATAATCTCGTCTCCAAATATCACTCTTGTCAGTGTGATTATCAAGATTATATGAATATTGAAGTTTCACTAAATTATCACAATGCCTTTATTGAAAATTCCAATGAATTTCTCTTTAATGCAGTGATGAGCAATGAAATGCTGTTCGGTGGCGAAAACTGTCCTGCTACTTGTGTCCTTGGCAGGTAGTAGCCAGAATTTACATGCAGACGGATCTACTTCATGATCTGCGGCCAAATGCTTTCTCTGTAATGGCTTTGTTATCCATTATTGTTAGTGTTGCCCATTTTGACTGAATTTCCTCATGGTTGTGAAACATTGAATATTTTATGTTCCATATTTTGTTTGCCCGGTAACCACGTCTCCCTGGTATCAAAGTGTCTTTCATCTCTGTGTCACAAATTAGTCTACCTTGTTGCAGAGACTTTGTCCATTCCAAAAAAAAATAATTACTCTTTCCCAAAATTTTGGTTGTGAAACATTGAATATTTTATGTTCCATATTTTGTTCGCCCGGTAACCACGTCTCCCTGGTATCAAAATGTCTTTCATCTCTGTGTCACAAATTAGTCTACCTTGTTGCAGAGACTTTGTCCATTCCAAAAAAAAAACATAATTTACTCTTTCCCAAAATTTCCTGTCACAAATTGATTCACTAATGTACAGTAAAGTTAAAATGTGTACATTCCTGTTCCTTTCTGCTTGGCTTCAGCCACAATCCGAGCTGTTCACATGCGTCATCTTTTTCTATTTGGATTTCGAAAGCTCCCTTCACCTGAATCGTTTGTCCGTTTAAAGCCCTGTCCATAAACCTACCGACATGATTGGCCAGGACACTGGTCCCAGCTCAGTTCCACTGGGACCATCCTAATTGATTTGTTTTTTAAACCAGGTATGGGATGTGGGTATCTCTGGCTGACCAGCCTTTCTTGCCCACCCCTAGCTGCCCTTACGCTGAGTAACTTGCTTGGCCATTTCAGAGGGTAATTCGGAGGCACGGTGGCACAGTGGTGAGCACTGCTGCCTCACAGCGCCAGAGACCCGGGTTCAATTCCCGCCTCAGGCTGACTAACTATGTGGCGTTTGCACATTCTCCCCGTGTCTGCGTGGGTGTGCTCCGGTTTACTCCCACAGTCCAAAGATGTGCAGGTCAGGTGAATTGGCCATGCTAAATTGTCCGTAGTGTTAGGTAAGGGGTAAATGTAGGGTTATGGGTGGGTTGTGCTTCGGCGGGTTGGTGTGGACTTGTTGGGCCGAAGGGCCTGTTTCCACACTATAAAGTAATCTTTGATTAGTAATCTAATCAAACACTTTGCTGTGGGTATGTCGTGCAGACCACGTGAGGATGGGCAGATGTCCTTCTCTGAATGGCAAGTGTTTGGATTTATTGTACATCAGTGTTTGGATTTATAGATTTTCAATTACTATTTTTAAAATAATTTATTTCAAATTCCACCATTTCAGATGATGTGGTTCAAACCTGCCACTCCTGAACATTAGCTGAGGTTTGGGATACATGCTCTAGCAACAACATCACGAGGCCATTACTTTCAGCCACCTCCGCCCAATGGAAATACGACGGATAATGATACAAATATCTTTGCCACGGTTCCCGCTGCGACTTTTCCACAATGTTGTGGGATACACTTGTTCAGGACCTCGGGCGTTCTCTACCTTTGTGTTCTAAGATCTCCAGAACCACTTCTTCTGTAATGGAGACTCTTTTCGATACATCATTGTTTCTCTCCCTTTGTTTCCTGGTCTTTGTCCACAGTATGTTCTGACATGAAATATTCATTTCAGGTCGCGCCCATCTCCTGTGGTTTCAGGCATGGATGGCCTTCTTGATCTTTGAGGGGCCCTATTTTCTCTCAAGTTGCTTTTTTGTACTTGTATCCTTACGAATCTCTTTGGATTCTCCTTAACCTTATCTGCCAAAGCTATCTCATCGCCCTGCTTTGCTTTCCAGCTTCTCCATCCTCTCTGTTTCTTTTAAAAATCCAACAGTATCAGGAACATCTTTGTCAATCTTTGCTCCGTTTGCAGTTTCAGAAAATGTTTCCTGAAGCAGCAGGATCAGAATTCTACACAGTACTCCAACTGGAGACCCAGCAATGTCTGATACAGCCGTATCATGATGTACCATCTCATGTCCTCAATGCTCTGACCCATGAAGGCAAGTGTACCAAATGCCGCTTTCCCCGCCCTGTCCACCTGCGATACCACTTCCAAGGAACAATGTAACTGCACCCCTTCGACTCTCTCTGTTAGACAACACTGCATAGAGCTCTGCCACTAACTGTGTTAGTCGTCCCTGGTGTGTCTTAACAAAATTCAACACCTGAATTCAGCTCTATCTTTCATTTCTTGACCCACTGGCTCATTTGGTTAAGATTACTTTTGATAACTGTATTCACTGCCCACTATAACACGTTTTGTTTTTACTATCCACAAACTTACAAACAATAATTCATATATTCTCGTTTATGTCAATAATGCCCATGTATGGACCCTGCACCGATCCTTATGGCACACCGCTGGTCCGAGGCCCCAGTCTGCACAACAACCCTCTCCCACCATCCTCTGTCTCCTACTGCCAAGCCCATTTTGTGTTTGTTTGGCTTGCTCTCCCTGATCCCATGTGATCTAACCTTACTAACCAGTGCACCAAGCTAAACCCTGTCAAAGGCCTTGCTGAAGTCAGTATAGACAACGTCTACTGCTCTGGCTTCATCCATCTAGTTGGTCACCTCTTCAACAAACTCTATCAAGTTTGAGAGACACTCCTTTGGGCGGCACGGTGGCACAGTGGTTAGCACTGCTGCCTCACAGCGCCAGAGACCCGGATTCAATTCCCTCCTCAGGCGACTCTCTGTGTGGAGTTTGCGCATTCTCCGGTTTCCTCCCACGGTCCAAAAATGTGCCGAGGTTAGGTGAATTGGCCATGCTAAATTGCCCGTAGTGTTAGATGAAGGGGTAAATGTAGGGGAATGGGTCTGGGTGGGTTACGCTTCGGCGGGTCGGTGTGGACTTGTTGGGCCAAAGGGCCTGTTTCCACACTGTAAGTAATCTAATCTAATCCTTTGTACGCACAAAGCTGTGCTGACTATCTCTAATCAATCATTGCCTTTCCAAATGCATGTAACTCCTGTCCCGCGGAATCACTTCCAACAACATTCGCACCACTGAAATCAAGTTAATTGGTGTTTAGACCCCTCGCTTTCCGTCGCAGCCTTTCCTAAACACTGACA
>NW_025203854.1:4495-8979 GCF_004010195.1 Chiloscyllium plagiosum
ATGTTCTATGTTCTATGTTCTATGTTCTATGTAACATTCGCACCACTGAAATCAAGTTAATTGGTGTTTAGACCCCTCGGTTTCCGTCGCAGCCTTTCCTAAACACTGACAAAACATTAGCCATCCTCCAGGCTCACAGCTCACCACCCGTGGCTGTCAGCGATAGAAATATCTTTGTAGGTTTCGTCCCTAACTAACCCCAATATCCTGGGATATACTTGATTAGTTTCCAAGGAGTTGTATAATTTTAATGAATTTTAAAATCTTCAGCAACTCACTGTTTATTTCCCTGCTTCACCAGTGTTTTTTCCACCGTAAGTTCTGACTTGAAATTTTTGCTTCGGATCTCACCCATTTCCTGTGGGTTCACACACGGATGGTTTCATTGATCTTTAAGGGGTCGCATTCTGTCTCGAGTTAATCTTCTGTTGTTAATATACTTATAGAGTCTCTTTGGAGTTTCCTCAACCTTATCTGCCAAATTTCTGTCAGTTCCCCTTTAGGCCCTCATGGTTTCCCTCTTTAGAGTAATACTACACCCACAATGTTCTTCAAGGGATTGACTTAATCCAGCTGGCTATATAGAACATGTGCCCCCTTTTGTCTTGACCAGAACCTCAATATCCCAAGTCATCCAGTGTTTCCCACTTGCGTCAGCATTGTCCTTCACCGTAACAGGAATATGCTGCCCCTGAAATCTTAATTAATCTCTCTTTTAAAAGAATCCCACTTGCCCGACGTCCCTTTACTTACAAATAGCCTCCATGGATAAAACTTTTGACTGTCTTGCCTAATACCTTCTGGACTGGGGCAAGGCCAGTTTCGATCTTTAACTTGTGGACCAGGCCTGTCCTTTTCCATCGCTATTTTCAAACTAATAGAATTGTGGTGACTTTGCCAAAGTGCTTCCCCACAAAAACTTCAGCCCCTTTCTCTGCCTTGTTTCCCGAAGGGAGGTCAGGTTTCATCCCTTTCTCCAGTCGGACCAGTTACATACCGACTGAGACAGTTTTCTTGAACACACTGAACAAATTCCTGCCATCCAAGTTGTGAACATTATGGAGTCCCAGTCTAGGTTTAGAAAGATAAAATCCCCGACCGGAACAACCCTATCATTCTTACAGTTATCTGAGGTCACCGACGTATTTGCTGCTCAATTTCCCGCTGACTACCGCGGGTCTGTAGTACCGTCATATCAAACTGATCATCCAGCCGTATTTCTTCGTTCTACTAATACAGCTTCACAGGGCAATCTCCGGGAATATCCTCTCTCAGTGCTGCAGTGATGTTTTCACTGATCAAAAACACCGATCCCCCTCCTCTCTTGCCTCCGCTTCTAACCTTCCTGTAGCATCTGTCCCGGGAACATTGAGCTGCCTGTCCTGCCCCTCCCTCAGCTGTGTTTCTATAATTCCTGTGATATCCCTGTCCCATGCTCCCATCCATGCCATGCGTTCATCTGTATAACCTGTTAGGCCTTTTACATTAAAGTAAATGCAGCTTAATTGATGCGTTTTCCCTCATTGCCTGCAGCGCTCTTGCCTGGCTTGTCGATTGAAATGACTCTCTTGAAATTCTGTCCCAGCGTCAACCTTCAGACTGTAGCCTGAGACCATCCCCCTCACTGTGGACAACGCCCTCACCTTTCATGTCATCTGCAAACCTATTAATGATTCCTTCTGCTTCACATCGGAGTGATTAATGCCCATAAGGAACAGCAATGGTTCCTGCACAGATCCCTGTGGTACACCCGCTGGACAAAGGCTTTCAATCACAAAACCAACCCTCCAACAATTTTGGATCCAATTTGCCAACTTGCCTTTGATGCCATGCTCTCTTCCCTTTTGGACCAGCCTTCCACGTGAATCCTTGTCAGAGGCCTTAATGAATTCCATGTAAACCACAACATCTGCACTACCCTCCTCAATATCTTCAATCGTAATTTCAAAGAAATCTCAGCTGATCCCATCAGACATTATCTTCCTCTTCCAAATCCATGCTGACTATCACTAATCGATCCCTGCCTTTCCAGTTATTGATTCAAACTGTCCCTCTGAATTGTTCCCAATTTCCTATTCCCCCCCCACCCCACTGCAGTCAGACTATCTGCTCTGTAATTACCGGGCCTATCCCTGCTCTGCCATTCTTGGAGAAAGGAACCACAACAGCTATCCTCCAGTCATTCAGCACTTCACCTGTGGTTAGCAAAGTAATAAATATATCCAGCAGTGCCCCAGCAATCTCCTCCATTACCCTACCATCCTGGGATACATTTCATTGGGTACTGGGGATTTCTCCACTTTTATGCCTGTGAAAACATTTAATACCTCCTCCTTATTGATCTTAACATATTCTCGAACCTCACGATCCCAACTGAAATCCCCAGCTACAATGTCTTTCTCCTGTGTGAATACAGGTGAGAAGTATTCATTGAAGACCTCGCCTACTTCCTCTGGCTCCATGCACAGATTGTCCCTTTGGTTTCTCACAGGCCTCCCTCTTTCACTGGGAATCCCCTTACTCTCACGATGCTAATAAAGTACCTGTGGCTTTTCCACAATCGTATCTGCCAAATATATTTCATGACTATTGTTTGTCCCTCATTTTCCACAATCCCCTTGCACTCTCTATACTTGTGAAGGTCTTCACCTGATTTTATTGCACTGTACTGTCTATATCGAACTCACGATATCACTTGATCAGTATTTGCTGGACTTGCTGCCTTTACTGTTGACTCTTCAAGGAATACACCGGCCCTGCGTTCTCACTGCATCACTTTAAAATACTCCACTTTTCTAATATGCACCCAATTGCAGGGAGTTCCTCCTTGTCTCTGTTTTCCAGATCCTCTCTAATGATCGCAATACTGATGGGAGACTCAGGTGTGAGGGGGACAGACAGGAGACTGTGTGGCTGCAGAAGTGACCCCAGGATGGTGTGCTGCCTCCCGGGTAACAGGGTCAAGGATGTCTCTAAGCGGTTACTGAATGTTCTGAAGGGGAGGGTGAACAGCCAGAGGTATTTGTGCACATGGGCCCACCTGACAGAGGTAGACAAAGGGATAGGCCCCTGTGAAATGAGTACAGTGAGTTAGGTAAGAAGTTTTGAAAAAGGATATTGACGTTAATAATCTCCAGATTACTCCCAGTCCACACGCCAGTGAGCATAGAAATAGAAAGATCGACCAGATGGATGTGTGGCTGAGGAGCTGGTGTAGGGGGCAGGGTTTCCAGTTCTTCGGTCTTTGGGATCTCTTCTGGGGTAGAGGTAACCTGTACCAGGGGGATGATTTGCACTGGAAGCAGAGGGGCACCAGTACCACTGGAAGGAGATATGCTAGTGTTACCCAGCAGGATTTAAACTAGTTTGGCAGGGAGTAGAGACTCTCAATAAGAGAGGGGCCATCAACTAGTCAGGGGAAAATATATCAGCCACCGAGACCAAGTTTCCTATCCAGGGCACAGTTTCGGGAGGGTAAAGACTTTTGGTTTAAAGGGCATTAATTTCAATGCACGAGGCCAGACTGGTAAGGCAGACAAGTTCAGACCATGGATTAGCTCTGGGGACTGGGATATTATAGCCATAACAGAAACATGGCTGAGAGAAGGGCAGGACTGGCAGCGCAGTGTTCCAGGATACAGAAGCTAAAGGCGTGACAGAAGGACAAGTAAGTGAGGAGGTGGGGAGGGGTTGTCCTTTTGATTAGGGAGAATGTAAAAACAGTGCCGAGAGACAATATTGTTAAGCGGTCCACAAATGAGGCCATATTTGTATAAGTTAGAAACAAAAAGGGGATTGTCAGTCTGCTGGGATGGTGTTCTAGACCCCCAAATAGCTAGCGGGTACGAGAGGAGAAAATGCGTAGTGAGATTGCAGGTACCTATAAAAATAATAGAGTAGTATTGGATGGAGATTTTAACTTCCCATGGATTGATTAGGTCACCCAGAGTGTACAAGGACCATACATGGTGGAATTTGTCAAATATGTCTAAGAAAGTTTCCTAAATCAAGATGTAGAGGGCTCTGTGCGACTCAGGCGGATGCAACACGAGACCACCCCTCAGAAAAAGAAGTCGGCCAAGTGACTGAAGGGAGCTGAAAACGTGTTGGTGGAAAAGCGCAGCAGGTCAGGCAGCATCCAAGGAACAGGAGAATCGACGTTTCGGGCATAAGCCCTTCTTCAGGAAGTGACTGAAGTGTCAGTCGGAGAGCACTTTGTGTCCAGTGACCACAACTGTCTTTGTTTTAAGATAGTTATGGAAATTAGTAAACATTAGATTGTAAAGGGGGGAATTGGGTTCCTTAATTGAGTGCAAGACAAACGATTGACAAACAGGGCAAGTTCATTGGGAGACCAGGAGTATGAATGTATGAAGATTTGAGAACAGCCATAATGGCGTCATGCTGTGAAGTTTGGAATTGAATACTAACTCCTACAGGCTGTAACGTATCAAAGTGAAATGTGAGGTGTTACTCGAGCCTGT
>NW_025203855.1:0-8877 GCF_004010195.1 Chiloscyllium plagiosum
CTTGACAGTGGGAGTTGAGCTGAGGGAGTGTGGGATTTTGGGAACAAGGGAAAGTCGACAGGAAAGCTGTAGAAGGGAATGAGGTCAGTGAAGGCCTGCAAACAGTGAAATCATGACCCTCACGGCTAGAAGGAGATGTCTGACAGTTGGTGTTCCTCCTCTAAAAGTTCAAGGTCAATTTGTCAGACAACAGTAGCACCAGCCTCATCGAAGGGTTTGATTGCGAGTGAACATAGAACATAGAACATAGAAGAATACAGCGCAGTACAGGCCCTTGGGCCCTCGTCAATTTGTCAGACAACAGTAGCACCAGCCTCATCGAAGGGTTTGACTGCGAGTGGTGTAAGAGTAGTACCTAGGAGGACATGCTCAGAGGGAGGGATTGAGAGTGTTTGAGGGGAGCAGCGAAATGTCAATTGCTGAGGTCTTGTTGGCAGTGTTCAACGAAAAGATCGAGAGAACAAGAAGCTGGGGTGGGGGACAGGTAAAACAGTCAGTTTGCTGTACATGGGGTGGGACAGCTGGTCCATAAAGTGAAGGGGCAGGAGAAGAGCTCAGCATCACATTGAGCTTGAAGCCTCTTGTGGCAAGGATGTAGCTGCAGCTTTTGCTAAAGACTGATTGCTCAGAGTCAGAGAGCAGGCAATCAGTGCAGCAAGTTTACCTGCCAATGCTAATACTTGAAACAGGGAACATCTGAGGGAATCAAAGAAGAAGGGTCCAGAGGAGGGTCAATGAGTTGTTGGATCCTACACCCCAGTTGAGCGTTAGGCCCCACACCCCAGTGTCAGGCCCCACACCCCAGTGAGTGTCAGGCCCCACACCCCAGTGAGTGTCAGGCCCCACACCCCAGTGTCAGGCCTCACACCCCAGTGAGCATCAGGCCCCACACCCCAGTGAGTGTCAGGCCCCACACCCTAATGAGTGTCAGGCCCCACACCCCAGTGAGTGTCAGGCCCCACACCCCAGTGAGTGTCAGGCCTCACACCCCAATGAGTGTCAGGCCTCACACCCCAGTGAGCATCAGGCCCCACACCCCAGTGAGTGTCAGGCCCCACACCCCAGTGAGTGTCAGGCCCCACACCCTAGTGAGTGTCAGGCCCCACACCCTAATGAGTGTCAGGCCCCACACCCCAGTGAGTGTCAGGCCCCACACCCCAGTGTCAGGCCCCACACCCCAGTGAGTGTCAGGCACCACACCTCAGTGTCAGGCCTCACACCCCAGTGAGCATCAGGCCCCACACCCCAGTGAGCGTCAGGCCCCACACCCCAGTGAGTGTCAGGCCCCACACCCTAGTGAGTGTCAGGCCCCACACCCTAATGAGTGTCAGGCCCCACACCCCAGTGAGTGTCAGGCCCCACACCCCAGTGAGTGTCAGGCCCCACACCCCAGTGAGTATCAGGCCCCACACCTCAGTGTCAGGCCTCACACCCCAGTGAGCATCAGGCCCCACACCCCAGTGAGTGTCAGGCCCCACACCCTAATGAGTGTCAGGCCCCACACCCTAATGAGTGTCAGGCCCCACACCTCAGTGTCAGGCCCCATACCCCAGTGAGTGTCAGGCACCACACCTCAGTGTCAGGCCTCACACCCCAGTGAGCATCAGGCCCCACACCCCAGTGAGCGTCAGGCCCCACACCCTAATGAGCGTCAGGCCCCACACCCCAGTGTCAGGCCCCACACCCCAGTGAGTGACAGGCCCCACACCCTAATGAGCGTCAGGCCCCACACCTCAGTGTCAGGCCCCACACCCCAGTGAGCGACAGGCCCCACACCCCAGTGTCAGGCCCCATACCCCAGTGAGCATCAAGCCCCACACTCCAGTGTCAGGCCCCATACCCCAGTGAGTGTCAGGCCCCACACCCCAGTGAGTGTCAGACCCCACACCTCAGTGTCAGGCCCCACACCCAACTGTCAGGCCCCACACCCCAGTGAGTGTCAGGTTCCACACCCCAATGTCAGGCCCCACACCCCAGTGAGCATCAGCCCCACACCCCAGTGAGTGTCAGGCCCCACACCCCAGTGTCAGGCCCCACACCCCATTATCAGGCCCCACACCCCAGTGAGCGTCAGGTTTCCAAGTGGGAAGTATAGAAAACATTCTACTGAAATATGAAGAATCTATGGGTAACATCACAGGATGTGTCACTTCAAATTGTTGACAGAAAAACAGAAAATCAATGTAATTGGTAATCTCAGCTCTCGTTGTAAGCTTCACCGTTTTGGAAGATCCTCACCAACAGCAAATCATAAACTGCAAGTGGAAAAATACCAGAAAGATTTTGTTTGAGTCCTTCAACCACTGACCTTTAGGTTATCCCCCTGTAAGTGGGCCCCTCCTCAGCAGCCAGCTACAAATAGTCAGAATTGGAGTTCTGTCCTCATTGCTCGATAGCCACAGCTCCGAGATGAAGCAGCTAAAGGAAGAACTGCAGAGTGAGTCATTCTGGAGAGCTCTGACTGCTGAATTCCTGGGTACTGCAGCCTTTGTATTCTCCAGTGTGGGCTGTGCTCTGCCCTGGGCTGGAAACAGCCCTAGCACTCTGCAGATAGCTTTGGGCTTTGGTCTAGGAGTGACCACTGTCTCTGTGTTCACACAGGGAGTGAGTGGGGGCCAGCTCAACCCTGCTGTCAGCTTTGCTTTGTTCCTCAGTCTGCGAATTAGCCCACTTCGGGCTGTACTGTACATGGCTATGCAAGGGCTGGGGGCAATCACAGCGTGCGCCCTACTCTACGCACTTACACCGCAAGATATCCGTGGAGAGCTGGGACTTAACAAGGTAAGTGAGCAGCCATAGATAAGGAGATACACATGTTCCCACATACTGACAGATCTTGTCACTAATCAGCTCCCAGTTCCAACTCTCAAATTGAACTTGGAATAGCCCTGAAACCCAACTCCTAACACTAATTAGTAGCAGCTCAGAAACCTAACTAATAACAGTTCCCTAACTTAGCTCGTGACAGCTCTAACCCATCTAACTAGTCACAGTTCCCTACCAGAACTTGTGGTAGTTCTCAATAAGAAGTCGAGACAGCAGTAAAAAGTAACTGATAATTGCTCTCATCTCCAAACAATACCAGCTCCAATGTGAAACGAAGAACTACAAGATCATAAGAGGCGGGAGCAGAAATGGATCATTTGGCCCATTGAGTCTGCTCATGGCTGATCTGATCATTCCTTTTTTCACTCTTAACCCCATAACCTTTAATCCCTTAATGATCAGAACTCTGTTTACTTCAGTTTTGATTTCATGACCCGGTTTCAACAGCCTCCTGTAGGAAAGAATGCCACTCATTGCCAACTAGAAATCTAACGAGTAAAAGCTCTTTTCCCCAGACAAGTAACTGTTCTCATCACTAACGAGTATCAGCTCTTGATCCCAATTAGTAATAGCTCTGATTACCTAAGAGTAATTGTTTTGATCCCTGTTCTCAATCCCAACTAGTCACAGCTCTCAACTCCATCTCATGATAAGCCCTGTAAAGAAAGGCGACTGACTGTCCAGAATCTGGGATGCAATGTCAAAGCACGGTGGCACAGTGGTTAGCACTGCTGCCTCACAGTGCCAGAGATCCGGGTTCAATTCCTGCCTCAGGTGACTGTGTGGAGTTTGTACATTCCCCCCTTGTCTGCGTGGGTTTCTTTCGGGTGCTCCGCTGTCCTCCTACAGTCCAAACAATGTGCAGGTTAGGTGAATTGGCCATGCTAAATTGTCCATGTTAGGTGAATGGGTGGGTGGCGGGTCGGTGTGGACTTGTTGGGCTGAAGGGCCTGTTTCCACGCTGTAAGTAATCTAAAGATGGTGACTGTCATTCAGCAGATCACAAAGACTGAGGGAAGGGAAGGGAAGAAGGAGAGCCAAAAGGACAGAATGGGAAGAGAAGGGATTGGCAGTTGTTTTACTGATGAAAACCAAGTTTTAGTGCTCAAAGTGTTTATGCTAAAACATTGTTGAATCACAGAATGATAGGATACCAAATAAGGCCATTTGGCCCATTTTAGCTGTGCTATGTGATTGGGTTATTAATCACACCATCTTCTTCTCCAAAACTCTGTAATTTTGTCCTTCGAAGTATTTAACCTGGTTTTCATTTAAATATAACTTTAATATCTGCTTTCACTGTGTTAGAGAGTGCATTCCTGATTACTTGTTGAGTAAAATGTGTTTCCTTAAGATTGGTTCCTCTGACAGTCACCTGACAGACATTTCTTCTGTCACTGGGAAAATATTTTGCATGTTTACCCTATCAAATACCACAACAAAACCTGTTCCACGAGGTGACTATTCCAGGTTTCTGTAGTATTCCATAGAATGGACCCCTCTTCTTCCTGGTTACCAATCCAATCAATCTTCTGTGCCCTGTCTCCAAATATTGACATTACCTCTAAATATGTGGTGGTCTGAATTGCAACCCATATTCCAGCTGAGATCTGATCAGTTTTCGGTTGAATTTTCCCCTCCCTGTGTGACAAGAGTAGTGACTACATCGGGTGAAAATGAGAAAATCTGATTCTCCAGTCAAGAATAACAATAGATAGAACAATAGAACAATACAGCGCAGAACAGGCCCTTCGGCCCTCGATGTTGCGCCGACCCGTGAACTATTTTCAGCTCGTCCCACTATACTATTCCATCATCATCCATGTGCTTATCCAAGGATTGTTTAAATCTCTCTGAGTAAAGAACCTGCCTCTGACATCTGTCTTAAATCTATCACCCCTCAATTTGTAGTTATGCCCCCTTGTACTAGCTGACATCATCATCCTAGCAAAAGACTCTCACTGTCTACTCTATCTAATCCTCTGATCATCTTCTATATCTCTATCAAATCCCCTCTTAGCCTTCTTCTTTCCAATGAGAACAGACCCAAGTCTCTCAACCTTTCCTCATAAGACCTTCCCTCCAGACCAGGCAACATCCTGGTAAATCTCCTCTGCACCTTTTCCAATGCTTCCACATCCTTCCCGAAATATGGGGACCAAAACTGTACACAATATTCCAAGTGTGGCCATTTTGTATAGTTGCAGCATAGTATTGTGGCTCTGAAACTCAATCCCTCTACAAATGAAACCTAACACACTGTTTGCCTTCTTAACAGCACTATCAACATGGGTGGCAATTTTCAGGGATCTATATACATGTACTCCAAGATCTCGCTGCACATCCACGTTACCAAGAACCTTTCCATTGACCCAGTACTCTGCCTTCCTGTTATTCTTCCCAAAGCGTATCACCTCACATTTAGCTGCATTGATCTCCATTTGCCACCTCTCAGCCCAATCCTGCAGTTTATCCAAGTCCCCTCCTGCAACCTATAACACTGTTCCACACTGTCCACTACTCCACCGACTTTAGTATCATCTGCAAATTTACTAATCCAGGCTGAATATTTTCCATCAACCACCACTTGCTGCCTTCTTTCAGAAAGCTAGTTTCTAATCCAAACTGCTAAATCACCCTCAATCCTATCCCTCTGCATTTTCTCCAATACTCTACAATGTGGAACTTTATCAAAGGCTTTACTGAAGTCCATGGAAACCACGTCAACTGCCCTACCCTCATCTACATGCTTGGTCACCTTCTCAAAACATTCATTGAGGTTTGTGAGACACGACCTGCCTTTGACGAAACCATGTTGACTATCTGAAATCAAATTGTTGCTTGCTAGATGATTATAAATGTAATCTCTTATAATCCTTTCCAAAACCTTTCCTACAACAGAAGTAAGGCTTACTGGTCTATAATTACCTGTGTCATCTCTACTGCCCTTCTTGAACAAGGGCACAACATTTGCAATCCTCCAGTCCTCTGGTACTAAACCTGTAGACAATGATGACTGAAATATCAAAGCCAATGGCTCTGCTATCTCCTCCCTAGCTTCCGAGAGAATCCTCGGATAGATCCCATCTGGCCCAGGGGACTTGTCTACTTTCACTCCTTCTAGAATTGATAGCACCTGTTCGTAACTAATCTTGATCTTTTCTAGTATAATATCTCATAACTCATTCTTCTCCTCTATAATATTCTCCTTTTCCTGAGTGAAAACTGATGAGAAATATTCGTTTAGCACCTCTCCGATCATCACAGGGTCCACACTCAACTTCCCACTTCTGTCTTTGACTGGCCCTATTCCTACCTTAATCATCCTTTTATTCCTCACATACCTATTATTCTATTTGCTAAAGACTGCTCGTGTCCTCTTTTTGCTCTTCTTAACTCTGTCTTTAAATCCTTCCTATCTGATCTGTAACTCTCCATCGCCTCATCTGAACCATCTTGCCTCATCAACACATTAGCCTCCTTCTTCTGCTTAACAAGAGATGTAATTGTTGTAGTAAACCCTGGTTTCCTTATCTTATTGCTTCCTCCCTGCCTGACAGGGACATACCTATCAAGAACACGCAGTATCTGTTCCTTAAACCAGCTCCACATTTCCATTGTCTGCATCCCTCACATTTTGCTACTCCATTCTATGCATCCTAATTCCTGCCTAATCGCATTTTAATTGCCCTTGCCCATCGGTAACTCTTGACCTGTGGCATGTACCTATCCCATTCCATTGCTCAGCTAAACATAACTGAATTATGGTCATTCTCTCCAAAGTGCTCACCTACAACTAAATCAAATACCTGGCCTGGTTCATTACCAAGCACCAGATCCAGTGTGGCCTCCCCTCTTGTCAGCCCTTTGACATACTGTGTCAGGAAACCCTCCTTTACACATTGGACAAAAACTGATCCATCTGACTTACTAAAGTTATAGCATTTCCAGTCAATGTTAGGGAAGTTAAAGTCCCCCATAATGACCACCCTATTCCTGTCACTCCTACCCAGAATAAATTTACCAATCCTCTCTTCCACCTCCCTGGAACTCTGTGGAGGCCTATAAAAAACTCCAAGCAGTGTGACCTCTCCTCTCCTGTTTCTAACCTCAGCCTATACTACCTCAGTAGACGAGTCCTCATCAAAAGTTCTCTCAGCCACCGTTACTCTATCCTTGACTAACAAGGCGATGCTCCCCCCTTTTACTGCCTTGACTGTTCTTAATGAAAGATCTATACTCTGGAACCTGCAACATCCATTCCTCACCCTGCTCAATCCATGTCTCCGAAATGGCCACAACATCGAAGTCCCAGGTACCTATCCATGCTGCAAGCTCACCTACCTTATTTCGGATACTTCTTGCATTGAAGTAGACACACTTCAAAACACTTCGCTGTCTGCCAGCACGTTCCTGAGACCCTGAAATCCTGTCCCTGTCCTCCCTACTCTCATCCTCCTGTGCACTGTCACTACACCTCAGGGTCCCATCCCCCTACTGAGCTAGTTTAAACCCACTTGAATAGCACCAGCAAATTTCCCACCCAGGATATTAGTACCCCTCTGGTTCAAGTGAAGACCGTCCTGCTTGTACAGGTCCCACCTTCCCCAGAATGAGCCCCAATTATCCAAGAACCTGAAACCCTCCCTCCTGCACCAACCTTGCAGCCACGTGTTTAGCTGATATCTCTCCCTATTCCTTGCCTCCTATCACGTGTCACGGGTAACAAACCAGAGATAACAACTCTGTTTGTTCTAGCTCTCAGCTTCCACCCTAGCTCCCTGAAATCCTGCCTTACATCCCTATCCCTCTTTCTACCTATGTCGTTGGTCCCTACATGGACAATGACTTGAAGCTGGTCACCCTCTCCCTTCAGGACCCCAAAGATACAATCCGAGACATAACAGACCCTGGCACCTGGGAGGCAACACACCAACCGTGAGTCTCGTTCATTCTCAACAAACCTTCTATCTGACCTTCCAACTATTTAGTCCCCAGTGACCAACATTCTCCTCCTTTCCCCCCTTCCCTTCTGTGCAACAGGGACAGGCTCTGTGCCAGAGACCTGGGCCCCACTGTATACCCCTGGTAAGTCGTCCCCCTCAACAGTATCCAAAACAGTATACATGTTTTTCAGGGGAACGACTACAGGGGAAACCTCCACTGACTGTTTTAGAACATAGAACATAGAAACATACAGCACAGTCCAAAGATGTGCGGGTCAGGTGAATTGGCCATGCTAAATTGCCCGTAGTGTTAGGTAAGGTGTAAATGTAAGGGTATGGGTGGGTTGTGCTTCAGCGGGGCGGTGTGGACTTGTTAGGCCGAAGAGCCTGTTTCCACACTGTAAGTAATCTAATCTAATCTAATCTAATCAGAACAGGTCCTTAGGCCCACGATGTTGTGCCAAGACTTAATCCTAATGTAAAATATAGTAACTTAACCTACACGCCCCTCAACTCATTGCTATCTATGTGCATGTCCAGCAGTTGCTTAAAAGTCCCCAATGACTGCTTCTACAGCACCACCGGCAACGCATTCCATGCATTCACAACTCTCTGTGTAAAGTACCTACCTCTGATGTCTCCTTTATACCTTCCTCCTAATATCTTAAAACTATGACTTCTCGTACCAGTCAATCTGGCCCTGGGGAATAGTCTCTGGCTATTGACTCTATCTATTCCTCTCATTATTTTGTACACCTCGATCAGGTCTTCTCTCTTCCTCCTTCTCTCCAGAGGAAAAGTCCGAGCTTATTCAACCTCTCTTCATAAGGCAAGCCCTCCAGTCCAGGCAGCATCCTGGTAAACCTTCTTTGCACTCTCTCCAAATCCTCTGTATCTTTCCTATAGTAGGGCGACCAGAACTGGACACAATATTCCAAATGTGGTCTCACCAGGGACTTGTAGAGCTGCAGCAAAACCTCACGGCTCTTAAGCTCGATCCTCCTGTTAATGTAAGCCAAAATACCATATGCTTTCTTAACAACTTTCTTTATGGGCGGCACAGTGGCACAGTGGTTAGCACTGCTGCCTCACAGCGCCAGAGACC